>NC_134484.1:169430788-169485788 GCF_040206685.1 Ascaphus truei | reverse complement strand
AGAGTGTCCGTCTGTCTGTGAGAGAGAGTGTCCATCTGTCTGTGAGAGAGAGTGTCCATCTGTCTGTGAGAGAGAGTGTCCGTCTGTCTGTGAGAGAGAGTGTCTGTCTGTGTCTGACAGAGAGAGAGTGAGGTCATAGAGAGTGAGGTCAGAGAGAGTGAGGTCAGAGAGAGTGAGGTCAGAGAGAGTGAGGTCAGAGAGAGTGAGGTCAGAGAGAGTGAGGTCAGAGAGAGTGAGGTCAGAGAGAGTGAGGTCAGAGAGAGTGAGAGAGAGAGAGGTCTGAGAGAGAGAGAGGTCTGAGAGCGAGGTCTGAGAGAGAGGTCTGAGAGAGAGAGTCTGAGAGAGAAAGAGAGGTCTGAGAGAGAGAGAGAGAGAGAGGGAGAGGACTGAGAGAGGGAGAGAGGTCTGAGAGAGAGAGAGGTCTGAGAGAGAGAGAGAGGTCTGAGAGAGAGAGAGAGAGAGAGGTCTGAGAGAGAGAGAGAGAGAGAGAGAGAGAGAGGTCTGAGAGAGAGGTCTGAGAGAGAGAGAGAGAGAGAGAGAGGGGTCTGAGAGAGAGGTCTGAGAGAGAGGTCAGAGAGAGAGAGAGAGGTCTGAGAGAGAGGTCAGAGAGAGAGAGAGAGAGAGGTCTGAGAGAGAGGTCAGAGAGAGAGAGAGAGGTCTGAGAGAGAGGTCAGAGAGAGAGGTCTGAGAGAGAGGTCTGAGAGAGAGGTCAGAGAGAGAGGTCAGAGAGAGAGGTCAGAGAGAGAGAGGTCAGAGAGAGAGAGGTCAGAGAGAGAGAGGTCAGAGAGAGAGAGAGAGAGAGGTCTGAGAGAAAGAGAGAGAGAGAGAGAGAGAGAGAGGTCTGAGAGAGAGGTCTGAGAGAGAGAGAGAGGTCTGAGAGAGAGAGTGAGGTCTGAGAGAGAGAGAAAGAGTGAGGTCTGAGAGAGAGAGAGTGAGGTCTGAGAGAGAGAGAGAGAGAGAAAGAGTAAGGTCTGAGAGAGAGAGAGTGAGGTCTGAGAGAGAGAGGTGTGAGAGAGAGAGAGAGAGAGAGAGAGAGAGAGGTCTGAGAGAGAGAGAGAGGGAGAGAGAGGTCTGAGAGAGAGAGAGAGAGGTCTGAGAGAGATAGAGAGAGTGAGGTCATAGAGAGAGAAAGAGTGAGAGTGTGTGAGTGTCTGAGAGAGACACCAACTGCGCTCTGCAGTGTAGCCTTGCTGTAAAATGGACTGCAGTTTCCTCTCCTGCTGGCAGTAAGGCCTGGTAAGTAACAGGGATGCCAGCAGTAATCATGGAGGTTTACCCTCACACCCTGGTGAGGTGCCCTATGTGTGGATGGGAGTGGCTACATACTCTGAGTCCACCATTAGTGATATCAGAGATGTGCCCGCCCCCTGGAGATATAAGGCAAAGCACTGCTCAAAGTTAGTTGTTGGAGTAAGGAGCAGGTCTGCGTTGAGACCTGGGAAAAGAGAGCGCTAGTGCGGTAACTAGTGGCCCTATACTGATAAATCAGCAGCAAGTTGTGTATGCCATACTGTGTCCAGGGACCTGGCACAGGGGTGATCTCCCTGAGGGGAGAGGGGATCCCACTCCATTGGGAGGGTGTACCTTTGAAAGGAGTACACGGCGCAATGTGTGGCTAAGTGACTTACTGCAAGGGGCAGCTAGCCCACATCAAGCAATAAAGAATGACCTTGAATAAAGACACTTCACTGTGTGAGTCTGGAATTACTCAGCAGGGGAAGGCACCACCAAGAAGGAGTTCCTCATCAGAACCATCTTCCTGCGGACGCAGAGATCCTGATGAGGTGGAGGCGCTGCACTGGATATAGGTAGGACTCATGCACACTACCTCAGCTGCCTGTCTGGGTTGGCAATACCCACACAACATCATGCGGGAGACTCAGGAGTCTTGTTGCCAACAGGTGCGCCACCAGACAGTACCATGTAATGGGGACTGGTTAGACCACAGGGGCCAATGTGAGATTGGGTGGGTCAGGCTAGGCCAGAAAATCCATTACATTTGGAGGCGCTGCTGAGATACCTGTCAACAGGACAGGCTTTTGCTAGGCACACTGGGAAACAGGAGAGTGCATGCTGCCACTTTGTGCTGTGTTGGGACGGAACCTAAGGGTAGTCAGGGGGCTGATGGAGTATAGTCAGCTCGCAGGGACGACCTAGGGGCCTGAAAGGAGTTGGAGGTTTGGAGAGGGGCTATAGCTGTTCTAGTCACCTTGAGGCAGTGCTAGTTGGTAGGATGCCTGGAGGGATAGCCTGTTAACGAGGTCAGGAATTCTGGAAGGGTCTGCGCTAGGCTAGCCAACAGTAGGTAGACGCCCAAGTACTGCATGGAAGAGCCAGAGTACTCTAGCCCATTCCAGACCACTTACCGAAGGGAGCACAGACTGGGAGGAAGGAGATACAGCAGACACAGAGGAGTGAGCCTAGCCTGAGGTAGTGCAAACACGAGTCAGATCTACATTAGGTACACAAGGTGGTGCATCAATGCAATCTTTATTGTACCGGTGTGGTAGCTGCCCCGCAGAGAGGAGCTCCATGTACAATAACCGCAAGTACAGCAACGAAATGGCGACCGCAGGAATGGAGGATCCGCGCCCTGCGGAAAGTCCAAAATGGCGGACGGAGGCAGATGGAGGGAGCGCATGTAGTGTGCGTTCCGCTGAAGAGCAAACTACTGATGTGACTTTGGCAAGCCTGTTGTGGAGTGCCGCGAAAGCTGTGGCCGCGCTGTTTTGGTCCTGCCTAGGACCTAGGGGTACTGCCCCTGAGGACACTGAGGAGGACATTACCGTGATTTGTGGACAAAATGATGAAGTTGCCTGTCAGTCGGCATACAAATAGTTAAATGCTACCTCAACGTTCAAAGAGACTGACAGTGCGAACCAAAATGGCGGCTCCCGCCTCCCTGGGAGACCGCGTGGAGCAAGTGCAGAAAATTCTGCAGATTATGGACTTGCAGAAAGTTGGCCAGGAGTGGCGCCAACAGGAAAATCACACCCTGCTGGGCCCTCATGGACAATGACTAACTCAGCCCCAGTGCTGAGTCAATCGATCAACCTGTGGGACCTCCCCCTAATCTCAACCAGGGGGAGTGGTTTCCAACTGTGCCCAGTGGGAACGGATCCTGCCGAGCGAGGAGCTGGTGAGCTGGCCGCACCCTTACAGGAAGTAATCCCTGTAATTGGTGCTGCCTGTGAAGGAAAGGACAAAGAGGCTGAGAAAATTTGGCCGGGGATGGCGCCAAATAGGGAGTGGTGCACAGGTGTTGGCGCGAAACCTGAAGCCGTGCCCCCCCGGACTGTGAAAAGTACAGCCCTAATTCTGGGACATCCTATAAAACTGTGGGAACCTCCCATAATCTCCACAAGTGGGGGTGGTTTCCAGCTTTGTCAGATGAGGGTGGAGCTAGTCAAGGGAGTGGTTGGCAATCCAACCCCTGCTCGTCAGTCACGAGGAGCCAGTACGCTGAACAGACCGTTACTGCGAGTACCTCCTATCGTGACTATAGCCTGTAAGCAGGAAGAAAATACCATGGTCTCCACCCAACCCTATTCGGCACCAGGAGGCTTCCTGGTGATTTGGGTGGCGGGCACTTAGACAGTGGCGTGCCTCTGCTTGCAGTGCAGACTACCCGGTGGTACCGTGGGTACAGCGGCACGCTGTCCGCACTGTGGCCTCCCGTACATGTGGCCCATGCCTTCTTTCGTGCCCTACCAGGCCGTCGAAGCAGTGAGAGATGCGGCTATGCTGTCAGCCGAGCTTCCCGGTATGCTGTGGAGGGAAGGTGGGGATCCCGGAGAATGGGGATCGGGGCCGGTTGCCAAAGCCGAGCCCGCGGAGAGAGAAGCTAGCGGTCAGTGTATCGGCCGAGAGACTAAGCGACGGTCACCCCGACCGGTGACCTCAAGTAAGGTGGAAATGGATTCCTCGGACGAGGAACCCATGGTGTCGTCCGGTGTGGTGGTTCACCAACCATCAACCTCCTGTGGCGGTAACGGAAGAAAGGTGCCACTTACCGGAGCTGTCGGTGAACGGAGGCGGGTGTCACCAGTACCGCGAAAGACTGAACGACGGAGTCCTTCGATTCCAGGTACTGGCGGGTCCAGTGGTGAGGGTCGATCCACACCCACACCACGGAGCGGTAAGAGCAGTCCTTGTTCTTACCTGACGCTGACGGCGACCTCGGCGGAGGAAAGGCGTTACCAGGCCCAGGCGGGGCAGCAGAACCATGCGGAACTTCCGGATGTCATGATGGAGGAAGAGGTCCCGCTTGGGGACCCATCCCAAGATGGTGGAGCGTCCAGCCTCATAGATGACGTCACTTCCGGCGGGCGTGGCAGATCAACTGGAGAGACGACTACGCATCGTGGATCGGGCAGTGCTTCCCGATAGCCCGGTCCCAAGAAGAGTTGGCAGGCGGCGAGGAAGGAGAGCGGTGAGACCTGACCAGCGGAGAGCCCTTGCGGTAACTCTGGACAATGTAGTGGGAGTGAGCGGGTCGGAACCCCGCAGATACCCATAGTCTGCCCTTATGCCCAACCCCACGCCTTAGCTAAAGCCCCAGTCCCGGTCACGTTTTCCCAGGGGTCCTTTTCCAGTTTGGGAATGTCCGGAGGGTCCCAGGGTACCTCCGAAGAACGGACTGGAGAGAGACTGGGGGGTTTCACATCGGATGACGGGTCGTTGGGTGGGGGTTATTTGCGGGAAGTGTCAATTTCTAGCGGGTGCCCTAGCATGATGAGCGTAACGCTAGAAAATAGGCCCAAACGAGTGGGGCGGCCTAATTCCCGATCTACCGGGACATCTGGGGTGTCCTCCTGGGGAGAGCAAGAGGAAGGGGACTCCATAGAATCCGCCCCTGAAGAGTTTAGAGAGACCCGGTGGTGGGCCCCCTTATTTGAAGGCTATGTGGGTTGGTTGGACCGTACTCGGTTCCTACTAGAGAGAGAGGATGTGGTCGACTACTGGTGGGCTCGTGGGGAGTTTACGGCGGAAGAGCGGAAAAGGGAAATGCAGGAGCGGTGGTACCAGATCTGCCACCATAACATAGAGCCCATGGGTTCCAGCCGGTTATCGGATCCGGTAGAACCGGATGAGCTCCTATCGTGGGTGTTACCCGGAAAGGCAGGTAATGCCAAATTGACCCGTGTAAGTAGAGCAGAGAGGGCCATTATCACGAAGTATAAAAACTCTCATGGCCTGGAGTATCCGTATGTCCCTGGACACCTCATGCCGGAAATTGAGGACAACAGGGATAGGTGGTTGCGCAAAACCATAGAGTTATATATGGTTAACAAGGGTGGCGCCATTACTGGGCACAGGGCCGAGGAGAGGATCGCACAGCTTATGCGGGTATGGAGCATAGGGCGGAACATTTACAAGCATAAGGTAGTATACAGACCAGAAAATGGGCTACCTTGTGAGTACTGCATCATGGTCCTGGATATGGGGGGACGGGAGGTTAAGAAACCCGACCCACGTCACTATTACTAGGAGGTACAGGACAGATGTTGTGCGAGTTAGTGCCTGCTGGTCAGGGCGTGCTTGGTGCGATACCCTTACTGTGAAGTTCAAATGTTGTTACCAATTATGTGTTCCATTTTTCAGTGCTTCCCGGAGAAGGTACAACAAATTTAGGTCCCAGGCGGGACGTTGGGATTCACCAGGGGGAGAATGTAGCCAATCTGTAAAATGGACTGCAGTTTACTCTCCTGCTGGCAGTAAGGCCTGGTAAGTAACAGGGATGCCAGCAGTAATCATGGAGGTTTACCCTCACACCCTGGTGAGGTGCCCTATGTGTGGATGGGAGTGGCTACATACTCTGAGTCCACCATTAGTGACATCAGAGATGTGCCCGGCCTCTGGAAATATAAGGCACAGCACTGCTCAAAGTTAGTTGTTGGAGTAAGGAGCGTTGAGACCTGGGAAAAGAGAGCGCTAGTGCGGTAACTAGTGGCCCTATACTGATAAATCAGCAGCAAGTTGTGTACGCCATACTGTGTCCAGGGACCTGGCACAGGGGTGATCTCCCAGAGGGGAGAGGGGATCCCACTCCATTGGGAGGGTGTACCTTTGAAAGGAGTACACGGCACAATGTGTGGCTAAGTGACTTACTGCAAGGGGCAGCAAGCCCACATCAAGCAATAAAGAATGACCTTGAATAAAGACACTTCACTGTGTGAGTCTGGAATTACTCAGCAGGGGAAGGCACCACCAAGAAGGAGTTCCTCATCAGAACCATCTTCCTGCGGACGCAGAGATCCTGATGAGGTGGAGGCGCTGCACTGGATATAGGTAGGACTCATGCACACTACCTCAGCTGCCTGTCTGGGTTGGCAATCCCCACACAACATCATGCGGGAGACTCAGGAGTCTTGATGCCAACAGGTGCGTCACCAGACACTACCATGTAATGGGGACTGGTTAGACCACAGGGGCCAATGTGAGATTGGGTGGGTCAGGCTAGGCAGAAAATCCGTTACATATGTATATACACCTTTGTTTTTACTTTGGGCGTCGCGGAAAAATCCTGATCGCCTTGGGGAGCCTTGAAAAAATTCTGATTGCTTTGGGGAGTTTGAACCAAAAAAGTTTGGGAACCACTGGGTTAACCCCTCCTGCTACCCATCCAAGAGGCCTTAACACACACGCGGACCAAATACCACCTTCATAGTAGCCCCAGGGTGGGTTAGGCCTCCTAAGAGTGGTTAACCCCTCCCTTACCATTGATAATGTAGGGGTTAACCCCTCCCACATAGCTTAACCACCAGTCCCGGGGCAACTACCCCCTTCACCCACCCCCTCTACCACTAACACCACAAACAGTAATGAGTAAGCTATTTAGCGCTTTTGCCCATTCAAATACACAGAACATTACAATAAAATACAATACAAATGGCAATACTGTAAAAAAATACTCTAGCCATTCAATCCATGGATTGTCACTTTTGTTATCTATGCCATCAACAGGGCACAGATAGCAACATTGACAACCAATAGAACATACTCCTCGCCCCTTCTACTCCCAACAACCCCATTCTCCACCCACAACACACATAGTAACAGGCAAAAGCCCTATTAGCCATTTACAATTAATAGCAATTAGGCACATTCAAAATAAATCAATAGCCATCACTCAATAGTAAGTAAAAGTTGTACTTAGCCCTGTTAGGATGAAGGCCGTTCTCGTTGGCACCAACATTTACATTAAAACACTAGCTATTGGCCAGTAACCCCTTAATTACTTTAGTGGATAGCAATTGCTATGGTAATAAAGGGGTTAACACCCCCCCTCCACCCTACCCACTATGATGCCTAACAACCCTTCCCGTGGTACCTACACCCATCCCCCACCCCCTCTACCTCGATCACCACACACACAAATGGGTAAAATCCATAGTAGCCAAATATCTCTTATGTAAGGCCTGTGATGTCATATTTGACAGACACATTGTACATCCATCAATTTGTGTGGTGGATGTACCATGTGCTAGGCGGTGGGGTCTATATATGGGACTTTTATGTGCTATTTATTTATTAGGCCACTTGCTTTTGAGAAAGGCCCTTGGAGGCCGAAACGTCAACTTATAGCTATCATGAAATCACTTTTCTAGCAGAAACCCATAGTGCCTAGGTCTTTCCTTACATACAAGTCATTGGGGGTACCAAGCAGAGATTCCTGGACCAGGAGCACCGGTACTTGTGTTGTTTTATTACTTTTGGGGAGTGCAGCAATATCCTTCTAATTTTTTTTTTCTGGTGCGCATTGATAGTCACATTGGCAATCTATGCTCCTATTTAAGGCATAGATAACCACAGTGACAATCAATGCATTTTTTGGCTACTGTTTACTTTAATTGTATTGTAATGTGTTGTTTATTGAAATATCTTTATTTATGGTGCCCATTAATTGCCAATGTGGCTATCTATGCCTCCGTTGAGGGCAATCGATAGCCACAGTGACTATGGGTTTAGTGGCAAGTGTTTGTTTTTGTAATGTACTGTAATGTGTATTTATTTTATTGTGTATTTATTTTTTGGCATCACAAATGGGCAAAAGTGCTATTAGCCATATGTGGCTGCTAGGGATTTTCCCCATTTGTGTGTGTGTGTGGTGATCGGGATTGTTGCTTCAAGGAGTATGGTAAGGTCTCCCAGGTGGGTGGGGTTAACCCCTTGATTACCATAGCAGTTACTATCACTCAGGTAATTAAGGGGTTACTGGCCAATAGCTAGTGTTTTAATATAAATGTTGGTGCCATGGAAGAGGATAAGAAGAATTAGGATAGCCTTCATTCCTGGCAGGGGTAAGTACCATTTTTATTTATTATAAGGTGGCTGGCTATTGATTTATTTTGAATGGGCAAAAATGCTATTAGCCATATATGACTCATAGGGCTTTTGTCCATTATTGTGTGTGTTGGGGATGGGGGTATTTGTTGGGGCTGGAAGGGGTGGGTGAAGAAGTTGCCCAACAGAGGTTGGTTTGGCCTCGCTGGAGGGGTTAACCCCTTCATTACCTTAGTGTTAGTAACCCATTACCCCTAATCAGCAAACAATTATTTCTATTGTGAATCATAATATTGCATCAACATTAGTGTTGTATCGGGTCCCAAAAATGAATGGGTAACCAGTTCCAATTAATCAGGGATTTTTTTTCCCCGACTCGTTAGTTTTGACTTACCTGCAGACGGCGGCGGAGAGTGAGGAGGACTGCGGTTGAAGGTGAGGGGGACCATGGTGACATCCAGGTGGCGGTGGGAGCAGCGGAAGACATCCTTTAGGCAGTGGCAGCAGATGACATCATTCTTCAGCCGGTGGGAGCAGCGGAAGACATCACTAATCTATATAGATAAAGCTATTCAATTGTAAACAAAAAACTCACTAGATAATAGACATCCCAATTGATTGTATTGAGAATAGTAAAGCTGGGAGTCGCGTGACTCTCCATAGTAAATCACACATATGTATATATGTATATATTTCCTTGATTCTAAGACGCCATCGATTCTAAGACGCACCCTTGATTTAATAAAAACATTTGGGGAAAAAACCCCACTAAATTAAATGTGCAGAATAAATATTTTTACTGGCAGACAATAATAGCATACATTTATCCATACAATTACATATCACTTTCTTCTTCAGTATCACATTCAGAGTTAGAGTTTGAGTCTAAAGATTCTTCTGAATAAACTTTGGGAGTTGTTGAGGTCAGTGTTTTCCCACAAAAGATCGTCCTCTGTACCATCAAGTGAATTTGTGATGCAGCATTTCTTAAATGAGTGCTCTACTATTGTTTCTGGTATTTTCTTCCAAGCAGCAGACACCCATTCTGCAAGTTTGGATGCAGATGCCCTCTTAATTTTACCAGAAGGTCTCAAAGGAAGGTTTTCAGATAGCAACCATGCCTCATACTCTTTCCTTAGATGATCTTTAAACGGTTTGTTCACAGAAACATCGAGGGGTTGAAGTTGGCTAGTCATGCCACCGGGAACAACCACCAAGTCACAGCGCATTCTGGCGAGGTTATTCTTTATCTGTTCAGATAAATGTCCACGAAATGCATCAAGAACCAACATACTGGGTGTGTTACGTAGGGCTCCTGGACATCTACTTCAGACGATTTTTACCCAGTCTTCCATCAGCTCAGCTGTCATCCATCCATTTTTTTGTGCACGCACAATTACATCTGTGGGAAAGATCTCATTCTTGGGTATGATTTTGCGGTTTAAAATTATACAAGGTGGCAACTTTCGGCCATCGGCAGTAATGCATAGCATCACAGTGACACGCTGCTTTTCGTAACCCGTGGTCATGATCTTGACCTCTTTAGCCCCTTTAGGATTGACAGTGTAATTTCTGGACATATCGGAGTATACCGGGGTTTCGTCTGCATTTCCAATTTGGTTAAAATCATAGTTTTTTTTTCTTTCTTAAGTCAATTACATATCGCTTGAAGTTAAGCAGCTTCTTTTGACAGATAGATGTTCTGCGCCTGAGTGAAAGTCCTTCACGACGCATGAATCGGTCACACCAACCTCTCCTTGCTTTGAAAATTGTGTAATCTATTCCGAGAGATTTGGCAATTTCTACAGCTTTTACTTGTATTGCCTGGCGTGTGACAGACAATCCTCTTGCACGTGTCTCAATGACAAAACGAAGCACAGCTTCATCTACTTGTGGGTATCTTCCCTTCTTAGGTCCTGTAAAGCACTTGGTTGTTGCTTTACAAGCAAATATGGCAGTGCCGTCCTTCCTCCAGCGACGAATATTTGCTTCATTTATAGTAAATTTACGATCCGCAGCTCTATTTTCGTGCTCTTCAGCGTACGCAATAACTTTGCGTTTCAATGCTGCATCATAGTGAAGTCTTTTTGATGACAATTTATGGTACTGTAAGTCACAGTGCACTACACTACACTACACTTCACTATACAGTATACTGTGCAACACTGCACACTGCGCAACACTGCACACTGCGCAACAGCAAACTGCGTAACATTGCGCAACAGCAAACTGCGTAACATTGCACAACATTACACTGCATCACACTGCACACTGCTCAACAGTAAACTGCGTAACACTGCACACTGCGCAACAGTACACTGTGTCACACTGCACACTGCGCAACAGTAAACTGCGTCACACTGCACACTGCAACAGTAAACTGCGCAACACTGCACACTGCAACAGTAAACTGCGCAACACTGCACACTGCAACAGTAATCTGCGCAACACTGCACACTGCAACAGTAAACTGCGCAACACAGCACACTGCACAACAGTACACTGCACAACACTGCACACTGCAACAGTACACTGCGCAACACTGCACACTGCACAACAGTTCACTGCGTCACATTGCACACTGCGCAACAGTACACTGCGTAACACTGCACACTGCACAACAGTACACTACACTATACTACAGTACAACTTTTCTCCTCAGCACTACAAACAGGATACTGCTCAGCATTATGGGAGCTGCGCTGGGGATGCTGTACTTACTGTATGTTGAGTGACAGGTGCTCCTCAGCTCATCTTCCCCTCTGGCTGCATTCACACGTTCCGGCCAGGGGGAGTGGTAGAAGCACTGACAGCCGCCTCTTGCGCACAGGAGGGTGAGAGGAGGAGGAGGAGGAATGGGAGAGGCAGCCTGCACCTCTACAGCAGCACAGCCCAGTTGATCGTGGGCCGCGCCGAGGGAGAGAGAGGGGGGCAGAATGGGTAATGCAGCCGGTAGAAAAGGCATCTCTCCCGCGCACGGGGGGTGGGGGGTGAAGAAGGAGGGATGGGAGAGGCGACCGGCAGCAACCCTACAGCAGCACAGCCCAGCTGATCGTGGGTCGCGCCGAGGGAGAGAGAGGGGGGCGGAATGGGTGATGCCTGTAGAAGAGGCCAATCTTCCGCACATGGGGAGGGGTGGGGGCGAAGTAGGAGGGATGGGAGAGGTGACCGGCGGCACCTCTACAGCCGCACAGCGCAGCTGATCGCGGGCCGCGTTGAGGGAGATAGAGAGAGGGGTGGGGGGGAATGGGGGATGCAGCTGGTGGTAGAAAGTCACTTCTACCGCCAGACAGCTGATAGTTGCGAGGGAGGGGGTGCAATGGGAGAGGCAGCCAGACAGCTGACAGTCGTGGTGGGGGTAATAGGAGAGGCAGCAAGCATCTCCTTATGTGGGGGGGGCTGGCACTTCATTATGGCAAAAAGGGTCGCTCGCGCGCGTTGGGAGGGGGGGGACGCATGTGGTGCAAGAAGCCGGCCACCGCACGGAAGGTAGAACGCGGAAAGCTGCTGTGGCTTTTTCTGCAGCGCCCCCTAGCTGTTTTTTTTTCAGTACATTGATTGTAAGACGCAGTCCTATTTCAGCCACGTGAAAAAGGGAAAAAACCTGAGTCTTACAATCGAGGAAATACGGTATGTACGTTAACAAGTAACTAACAAACATACTGTATGTTTCTACAATAGCAATTGTAACATTGTCTTATCATACACAAAGAGCATGATAGATAGTAAACCTCCCAATGACATATTTAGAATAATGAATCCATAGTAAATATAAATCGGATCATGAAAAACCGTAAATTGTAAAGCCTCATTTAACCCTTTCGGTTTATTTGTTGAAAATGTATAGATCCAATTACTTTCAAAAGTTAATAACAACCGCTCCAAATCCCCACCCCTAATACCCTTTAGAAAGAGACTTATTCTATACCAAAAGTCGGTAAATCAACTGCAGAACCCACATGTACAGTGGGGAGAAAAAGTTATACCACACTAAACAACTGCAGAGTTGAACAAAAGTGAATTTATTGGAAAAAAGATTCCCTAAACATCCAGTACATAAAACCCACAGAAATTCACCAAACTGAGATCATTGGGGGAACAACCTAGAGCCCTAGGTGCGGTGACCCTTGTCCAGAAGTTTACCCTGAAACGGATTCCCAACTTGCGCCGCTGTTCTCGATGGTAGGGGCAGTACTGCCTTGCTCTCCACTAGTCAACATTTTTTAATTTCCCACCGTTGCTTCCCTCCAAACTCCTCCACAAGTCTCTAAAACACCCTCGGATGACTTTGGATATTTAAATGGTCCACTTTGGCACAGCGAGTATTCCACAACAAGTCTGGAACCAAAGCTGGGTTCCTAGTGATATAGCGCTCTGTCTCCATCCATCAATATAGAGGACAGAGGTTGACCCATTGACCATTCCCAGAGCGGATTAGACCAAAACAGAGCAAGGGGAGGTTACCAGACTTCCAGGATATGGGCTTAAGTTGAGTGGGGCATTTTAATGGACTAATGGAAATCATGCCTAAAGAGCACAGTCCCCGCAATGACGCCCCTTGCCCACCCAATACCCCCCAAAGGGATAGGCGACTCAGTGTCTGAGCTGAACAATGGTCTTCCTGTGGGGAGCCACTTCCCCCACACCTCAGTCCACAGCCCTGCCTCACTCGACAATGTCACAAACCACTCATCTTATCTTGCCAAGAATTTCCTTTGTGTTGAGGCTGGATAATTGTATACCCATCTTCCATACAAAGTACATACATTTAATAAATTAAACATACAGTTAACTCATGATTCCCGAAGTCCTGGAGCCAGGCTACAGAATATAATATCAGCCCATTGTGGGCACAGAACACAGATACAGGATTGGTACAATAAACCATACATGCATATGTAAATACATTATATTATTGAAAGGTAGGAGTGGTAATGTCAGGCTTAACCTTTCTTTAGAGATAGCCAAATTTACCCATTCTCTACGGCATTCTGTCACACATCCCAACCATCAAGCATGGTGGTGGGAGTGTGCTGATTTGGGGCTGCTTTGCTGCTTCATGACCTGGACGGTTTGCCATCATTGACACAACCATGAATTCTGCATTATATCAGAAGATTCTAGAGGAGAATATCAGACCATCCGTGAGCTGAAGCAAAAGTGGGTAATTCAGCGAGACAATGATCCTAAACATACAAGCAGATCTACAAAAGAATGGCTGCAGAAGATGAAGTTCCATATTTTAGAATGGCCTAGTCAATGTCCAGACCTAAACCCCATCGAAATGTTGTGGCAGGACCTATAGCAAGCTGTCCATGCAAGAAAGCCCTCAAATGTAACTGAGTTGAAGCAGTTCTATATGGAGGAATGTGCCAAAATTCCTCAAAACCGACGTGAGAGACTGACCAGCAGTTACAGGAAGTTTAGTTTAAATCATTGTTGCTCATGGGTCTTAAACCAGCTACTGAATCTAAAGATTCACATACTTTTTCACAAATGGATATTGAATGTTGAATAGTTTGTGAAAAAAGATGCCCATATATATTACCTCAACACAGATGCAATTGACAAATTTCCGTATTGAGTACGTTCTAGTATCATCATTGTTGGTAAATGTCTTACTGATCTTGATGTTTCTACAGGCTTTACACCTTTGACATGTAAATGTACCCACTGGTTTTGGTGTGAGCCAGTTGCTCACTTGGGGTTCGGTATAGTGACTGCGAACTAAGGAATCCCATAGGTTCCTTGCTCTGCAACTCACCATTGATGGGTAAGTGCATATTGCCCCCTGTATATCTGGGTCTGCTATGAGTATATGCCAGTGGCGTTGGAAAATATTACGAGCCTGATGCCATTGGCTATTATAGCCACCAATAAAACGTATCAGTTTACTTTCCGTGTTTGGTATCTTATCTTTCAGAAGGTCAGTGCTAGGGGTGTATTTAGGTCGTTTGTATGCTCTCTTGATTACCTTTTTGCTGTAGCCATGATCAATAAATCTTTGTGTGATCAGGGCTGCCTGTTGTTCAAATTCTGCAGTGTTACTGCAGTTGCGTTTCAACCTCAGGAACTGGCCAACCGGTATACCATGTACCAGTGCCCTGGGGTGATGACTGGCAGCACGAAGCAAACTATTCATGGCAATTGGCTTCCTATAGATGGTAGTGTTCAGTTCATCATTTGCTCCTCTTGATATCCTGATATCTAGGAAGCAGACACTCTATGGATCGTATTCAAAGGAATGTCTCAGATTCAGGATGTTATTATTGAGGATGTTTATAAACTCGGTCTACTGAGCCACGCCGTAGTAGTAGTAATAAAAACCAACATTACTTGAAGACTATCTGTCTGCTTTATTTTATTAGGAATTTTTTGGCTGAGTGCAGATATGGGTAATCTTTTTTTGATCCCTCTTGGATCACCTTGTAAATATATGTAAGGCAAACCTGACAATATTTTGATAAAGTGCAAATTAAAGTCTGTATATGTGGGAATGTATGAAGGCAAATTTGGAGCAAAATGTATGCAAAATGTACCATTTTCATTGCGTGTGTCTTTGTGATTTAGGGAGTGTCAGTGGTAGGAGGTATTAGGGAGGAGTTACAGGTGCTCCGACGAGTATTCTAAAATTTGCCTTAAACTTGCCTTGGAAAATCTGGGGCTATCACCAACAAGAACCAGGTACATGCTGTGTACATGCTGCAACATTTCAGTGACATTTCTGCAGAGACTAATGGCCCATCGGATTAACACATCAGGGGTCCCTGGCAGTCCCATTCAGTTTGAATGGGACTTCCAAGGACCCCCGCTGTTAATCCGATGGGCCATTAGTCTGTCTGCAGAAATGTCACAGAAATGTTGCAGCATGTACCCAGCATGTACCCAGCATGTATACCTGGGTCTTGTTGGTGATTGCCCCAGATTTGTTTTAGAATACTCGTCAGCACTACAGTACATGATGCACAGAGTATAATGCGATGTATCAAACTTTGTAGCTCAGTGAGTCCGTTTTTATCATGCATTTCATCAAACAAATCCACACAGTCTGAGGTGGCGTAAGATTTTCTGACTAACAATTCGCAACAAATGTAAAATACACTTTCTAACACTTTGTTTAAAGGACGTCATGAGCATATGCTTCTATTTTATATGTCTAACCTGACATTGATTTTTTCAGTAACATTATGTGACATTGTCAGAATTTGGCATATCAGGATATGCCTTTAAAATACTGAAACACTGAATTACAAATTCACACGTTATCTGGATAGTGCAGCATAATGAATACAGCTGTAATATAAAATTTACTCATTAGTGGTGTTACGTACATTTGATTTAAATATTTAGACTAATTTACTAGCATTGCCATTACAGAAATAACTCAGGCAATTTCTACTTTGCAGGAATAATTATTAGCTTAATGAGTACCGCGCAAGTTTTAATGTTCACAATCAAGGGTTTGTGCATATGAGAATGGTTTAAGCTGTTGAGTGAATTGGAACATGAATGAGACATATACTGCATACTCTTTACAAACAAACATTAGGAGCACAATTTAATGTATGTTACATCTGCTATTTAAAACTACAGACTCAACTTGGATTGACATGAACCAATGGCAGTGATATGTTTAAAGAGTTAAGTCTCACCTTTCTGTGACATAGATTTGCCAAACTTCGGTATTGATTTCACTGTGCGTTAATGGTGAAAAAAAATGAGTTATTTTAATGCAGTATTTTCTAAAGGTTTTATGCTCAAATAACAAAGTGATAACTCTAATTTTATTGCAGCGATAAGTGTGAACTAACTTTAATGACAGGATCACTAATTAGCATGCAAATGATGCATCGTCCAATAACATATGCCAGAGAAAATGAGAATGCAAATGTGTGCAGATGAAGAATAAATATCTAAAGGTCTATTTACAACCAACTCACCTGGTGATATCGAGCTATCACCATAAAATATTGCCAATTTTTTCTCTAATTTTTAGACACACAATTGCATCACTAGAGCTGACTAATGCTGTTAACACTTATTTGTATCGTTACCATTCTTTAGCTCTGAGAACAAGCATTTTTGGTGTATGCAAATGAGATTGAATATCTCAACCCACTTATCAATATGCAATTCTTAGTAAATACTGCTGCAATATGTTCCTTTAGTAAATCTAGGCCTTGATTTGAAAACTAGTGTTAAAATGTAAACATGGAATGTTTGCCAATAAAGTAACATGAAACTAAACTTAAATTTAACAAATTCTTTGTGCAGGCTGGGAGTTGGTGGCAAAAATGGAATGATGGGCGCCAGGAATTTTTATAGTACAAATACTCTTTATTTGTGCTCCCTTAATATTAGGGCTCTTCTCATTCAGTTACATTACACATTGTCATAGCTTTTGTTTCATTTGTGCAGTCTGTACTCTTAACGTGATGCATCCTCCGAAAGGCACTCTTTACACACTGAGAGGGTGAAGGCACTTTACTGATTCCTCTTATTTAACCGTCCCCATTCTGCAAATCATCCGTTATGCTCTTTCGCTATGGGCCCGTCCTTAGGTCCTTGCCCACTCAATATTTTAGGGGGTCTGCATCCCATTGCTGTTTCTGTACTGCCACTTCTAGACAGACTAATATGTGAGGCAGGTGTGGATCTGCTTGTAGGGCTGATCCTATGGCACATGGAGCCTTAATTATAGGGACCTCTGTGCCATGCCTTCCTCCTCTTCTCTTCTGTGAACATGCTGATTCACCTTGTCCATACCTTGGGACACTATCTAGGAGGGGTACTGTCCCTAACGATAACATAAAAAATGGGGACTAGTCCTATCTATACACTATCTTAACTATGTACACTGAGGCTCTGCACCTCTTACCCTCCAGGAACCTGAGTCCCAGAAAACCTCTTCAGACTATTTGTATCTGATGTCTGATGTCACTCATCACCAAACCTACTATGGAAGTGGCTCTAATTATACTCCATACCCTGTACCGTGTGGCAGGATAAACACCTTACAGAGAGGGAGCGTGGCAAAGGTTTTCTGCCCAGTCACTCCACTCATGTGATGAGAAGCAGTTACACATACAGTTAACCACTCTAGGCTCTATTAACTTCTTAATTGAATATAATAATTTCACAAAGGAGGTTACATGTGGTTGTATATTATCATATGGTGATCAAATTACCCTCTACCCACAATATGCAAGAGGTCCTTGTTATGGCACTGAGGTTGGCTGATTATCATCAGGTAGACTTCTCACCTCGTATATATTTTGGTCATTGCCAGTGTCAATAAAGGTTGAAATGTAACTTGAGAATTATTCAGATTAGAGTAGGGCCAGCTTTAAGGCGAAGTTAGATGAGAAAAACAAAACCGGCTGTCAGCTCCAGGAACAACGCTGCATAGAAGGTATTTAGTGATAAGCTCTGTCACGGTAAATGAGTTGTAGGAAGAGACTAAAAAAGTCTCTCCTTGAGAAAGCGCCAGTGACGCGTGAAACGCGTGGAAGGAGGAGCTTTCTCCATATGTGGATGTAACACATTTTTATTTAGCCTAATAAAGTTGCTTTTATCCTATACCATTTTTGGCTGGTGAGTTCTTAGTTTGTCCACTGATTTGGACGTCACACCGATCCCCCTTCTCTGCACTTTAAGGCGAAGTTACCCTAAAGACTATTCTGCAGTTTCATTTGTTAAAAAAATATAATTGTCTTCTCCCTCTCCATTTGCAGATGTAAGATTGTTGTGATAGTAGTCAAGATTGTGTTGTGACATTGAAGAGGTCTTCGTACTTAAAATACCTTTTTAATATGATTGTTTTCAACTAATACAAGGATACTATTTTAATGCCCAAAATGTACTGCAATGTTCACAGAGAACTAACCCTGACACTGTGCATGTGTGAAATAGTGCAACAAGTGGTCCAAGTGACACAAATAAAAGCCTGCTATTGATTCCAGGAGAGTACAGTGTCCTGACTTAGGAAGTGTTTAGAGGGTCTTTGGGCAATATTGTTAAAAATTGTATATTATTAAAAAAAAAAAAAAGGAATACAAAAATATAGAAACCATTATATTGGAAAGGTGGAAGTGTAGGTTTGCAATAAATAACTAATAGTACTTCATACTACCAAATACAATGCCTATTTGGCAACTGGAAAAGACAGACAAGTGCATTTTTTTTATGACTAATTTTTGCATTGGAGATACTGTAAGCTCCACTCTGTTGAGCAGAACAGAAAAAGAGAGACAGTTTTTAAGGAAGTCCCCAAAATAACATTGTCTACATATGTCATGACGAACGTATGTCTGACTGGTTACCCAGAAAATGTATTTATTAACAAACTGAAATGTTTACATATTATTAACTCTACAACCTGTCCAAAATATGTATCTTTCTAATTAGTTAAGACTAGCACATATTAAAAATACTGCATGTTTTAGAGAGATAATGTAAGATGTAATACTTCAGGCTGTGTACAAATCCAGACACTGATTTCACAAGTGCTACCTCACATGGTGTTGTAATTTTGCAGATAAAATATGCAAGTAGACAGGAAAACACATAACTCAACACTTTCCTGAATGGTTGAAATCAAATGTAACTTGCAGAATTGGCAGCAAAACAAATCATGTAGTAATGGTATCATGTAGCAATGGTGGGGTCAGATCTCAAAAATATTGATTACTTAATTAGATGAGGATGCATCTCCGATTAGCAAGTCTTACCATTTACTATGTTATTTATGTTTCAGCCTGTTTCACATTACTATGTGATACTAGCTATTAATACGTGATCATACAAAATACAAGAGAGATCATTCAGTTGTGGCTGGTTGTTATTATATGGGCACAATAAATACAAAAATTAAAACTGAAGAACAAAAATAGGTAAGGAATGTCACACAAGGCAGCATATAATAAAAATGAAATTGCCACTTTGTTAAATTGATCAATTTTGTGCTACTGATGAATGAACCCCACTAAACATTATTTTTTGTTGCCAACAACTACAGCTGCTGCTTCTGATTTCCTCTAAGCACTGATGGAGAAGTCACTGTAGTGGAAAAGACTTCTTCTGAGGGTCATTAACGTGGGGTAGGTTGAATTTGTAGACCTGTGCGAACATTTCGCATGAAATTGTGAACCATGCAAAATTGTCCCTTTTTATTTTTAGTCTCGCAAGAATCTGCAACTAAGTCAGGGTTCGTAGATGAAACACCATGAATACGTCAACATACATTGCAATTTCATTTAATATGCTAATTTGCAACATGCTGTACAATTGCTAGTTTTGTTTGCAAAAGTCTTGTCAGATTTGCTTAATTCTGAGAATATAAAAAGAGCACGCACACCATGAATCTCTCACTGTCTGGTGATATTTTGCTGAAAGCTTACTAATTTGACAACATTATTAGCCCTTTGAGGCTTGGCAAAATGTTTAGCAGGAAATCGAATTTGGGCACAAAAGTGCTTAAGATTTAGCAAATACATTTTGAACAGATTCGCACATCTCAAATTATTTACTGGTATCACACAGAATCAGTGGCAGAACTGACACTGGCTTCTGTGTTTGGGTTGCTTTAACTTGACCAAGTGGCATTAGAACTTAATTTAATAGCAATTTTCTTCAAAGTTTGGTGTTCCAGTGTAGAGAACAAAATTATGAAGAAGAGAGAGAACTGGCGCACAGCCAATAATCCTTGAGGATTATATTTATTCTACATTTTGGTGACCCACGCTTTTGGCTGTGCGCCAGTTCTCTCTCTTCCTCATCATACCAGAAATTACACTTGGCTGCACGCCTACCAGGACATTTGGATTGGGGCATATATGTGAGTATCATTGACTTTATTTATGCATTGTTGTATGCTGTGAGTCCAGGGACCATCCCATTGAGGATTTGACAGAGGTTATCACCACCAGCCTTATCTTCAGGAATCATTTGGCCCTTTAGGGGACTTTACACCAGTATTTACCTCACTAGCCCAAATCCCAACATCTTCCTGGATCATTTCACAATTTGAATGAAACGAATCCAGCGCTGGAGCACATCAATCACTAACCACTCCTCTAGAGAACAAAATTACAAAAAGTCCTGTTAAAATGAGAGCGGAATTATAGGTGACCTGCAGCGCTACCTACTTGACCACTTATTCTGAAAAGCCTGTGCGGACAGTTCCTTGTTGATAGAATGTATGTGTCAACAATAAATGTAACTCTGGATTCTGTATCTACTGTGCAACCAAATGAAGTCTGTACCTGGACCTTCATTCTGTGAATATTGCGCTCGTGACTCTGAATCTGGCAACTTTGAGTGTTTTGAATTTAAAAAAATAATAATTTAGTAGATAAAAAAGCAACAAAAAAAAATGTGTGAGGTAACACGAATAAGAAATCGACGCTGCCATTTTTCACTGAACTTAAACAAATATTTTGTAATTGGAGGAGTACATTTTGGTTCTATTGTGAAATTAAAATTCTTGTTCTACCTGCAAACAAATCCCTGACTACTAGAGGAGGGGCAGCATGGCGGCGGGACTTAGATCCACCCCTTGAAAGGTTTGGCTTGCATGAAGGGTTCATTTAGGAAAGAAAAAATGAGGAGGGAGCAGAACGTTTTGGGGGAGGAGGAGGGAAGGTTACTTGAGGAAAGATCAAAATTGAGTAGTAGAACACACAGACAGACACACTGTCTGATTTCTTCCTTTTCCTCCCTGTACAGTATCTGTTTGTATATGTTTTTTTCTTTTACTAAAAGAAAATACATATATATATATTTATATATATATATATATATATATATATATATATATATATATATAGTTGTAACCCCCCTGCAAGTGTATACATCTAAGATACGCACTGCCCCCTGGCTGGCTCCCCTCTCTGCTCAGGTTGTGACTCTTTGATGGACATGGCCCCCAGCCAATGACAGTTGACTCCAGAGAGGAGTGACTAAAAAGGGACTTTAAGACTCCCTGGCGGAGCACGAGGACAGAGCTGCCATGACCTAAAGGGACTTTGGGCTAATTCAGGATGGCCCTGAGAACCGTTCTGTGCTTCGGAACGACTCAGCTGAGCTAGGTGACAAAGTCACTGATGTGCCCTGTTGGAGTGAGAAGTGGAGCCAACCAGTATAAGGGAGGTGTAAGTAGCAATAGAGGGGATCCTCACCACAAGCAAAGTGTAATGAAGTCTTTGTGAAGAGACAGGCCTGCAACATTTATCACATTTATCATAAAGAGTTCCAATGTTGTACAGGCACCCATACTCGTGCCCCTTATAACTTGGGGTTGTGGGACTTGGTAGGGAAATTGGCACACAACTGTGCAGCGTCTTATATTGTATTGTGATTTGTATGTACTATATATATGATCCTCCCCTAGAGGATCACATGTCTGGTTTAATACCTGTGTTATAGGGGTATGATACATACGTTCTTGTTATTGAAAGCCCTGTGTCGTGTCGTATTGTATTGTATGTCTTTATTTATATAGCGCCATTAATGTACATAGCGCTTCACAGTAGTAATACATGTGGTAATCAAATAAATAACAGATAATATAAATAATAGATCATGGGAATAAGTGCTTTAGACATAAAAGTAACATTAAGGAAGAGGAGTCCCTGCCCCGAGGAGCTTACAGTCTAATTGGTAGGTAGGGAGAATGTACAGAGACAGTAGGAGGGAGTTCTGGTAAGTGCGTCTGCAGGGGGCCAAGCTTTATGTATCATGTGTTCAGAATATCCACAGTGCTATTCATATGCTTCTTTAAGCAAGTGTGTCTTAAGGTGGGTCTTAAAGGTGGATAGAGAGGGTGCTAGTCGTGTACTGAGGGGAAAGGCATTCCAGATTTGTGGGGCAGTCAGTGAAAAAGGTTTAAGGTGGGAGAGGACTTTAGATATAAAGGGGTTAGAAAGAAGACATCCTTGAGAAGAACGCAAGAGTCTGGATGGTGCATAATGAGAAATTAGGGCTGAGATGTAAGGAGGGGCAGAAGAGTGTAAAGTTTTAAAAGTGAGGAGAACAATGGAGTGTGAGATGCGTGATTTGATCGGACGCCAGGAGAGGGATTTCATGAGGGGAGATGCTGAGACAGATCTAGGAAAGAGTAGAGTGACTCTGGCAGCAGCATGTAGGATAGATTGTAGGGGAGACAGGTGAGAGGCAGGAAGGCCGGTTACAGTAATCAAGACGGGAGAGAATGAGGGCCTGAGTCAGAGTTTTAGCAGTTGAGCAACAGAGGAAAGGGCGTATCTTTGTTATATTGCGGAGGAAAAAGCGACAGGTTTTAGAAATGTTTTGAATGTGAGGGTACGAATGTGAGAGAGGAGTCGAGTGTGACCCCAAGGCAGCGTGCTTGGGCTACTGGGTGAATGATCATAGTTCCAACAGTAATGTGGAAGGAGGTAGTAGGGCCAAGTTTGAGAGGAAGTATGAGGAGCTCTGTTTTATCCATGTTGAGTTTAAGGCGGCGGAGGGCCATCCAGGATGATATAGCAGAGAGACATTCAGAAACTTTGGTCTGTACAGCAGGTGTAAGGTCAGGGGTTGAAAGGTAAATTTGTGTGTCATCAGCACAGAGGTGATATTTAAACCCAAAAGATGTTATGAGGTCACCTAGAGAGAGTGTGTACAGAGAAAAGAGAAGAGGTCCCAGTACAGAGCCCTGGGGTACCCCCACAGAGAGATCAATAGAGTAGGAGGAGGTGTTAGCAGAAGAGACACTGAAAGTGCGATGGGAGAGGTAGGATGAGATCCAGGATAGAGCTTTGTTCCGAATACCAAGAGTATGGAGAATGTGAAGGAGAAGAGGGTGGTCCACGGTGTGAAATGCTGCAGAGAGGTCGAGTAATATGAGCAGAGTGTAATGACCTCTGTCTTTGGCAGCATGGAGGTCGTCAGTTATTTTAGTGAGGGCTGTTTCCGTGGAGTGAGCAGTGCGGAAGCCAGATTGTAGAGGGTCTAGGAGAGAATAGGTGTTGAGAAAATGGAGCAAGCGAGAGAATACAAGACGTTCAAGGAGTTTAGAGGCAAAAGGCAGGAGGGAGACAGGTCGATAGTTAGAAAGACAGGTAGGGTCAAGCTTGCTGTTTTTGAGTAGTGGTATAACTGTTGCATGTTTGAAGGAGGATGGAAAGGTTCCAGAGCAGAGGGAGGAGTTACAAAATGTGTGTAAGCATAGGGATTATAGTAGGACCAAGAGGTTTTAGGAGATGGGAGGGAATGGGGTCAAGAGAGCAAGTGGTAGAGGGAGAAGAGGTGATCAACAACAACACATCCTCCTCTGAGACAGTGGAAAAAGAGTCAAGGAAGGCAGGAGGAGAGTTAGGAAGAGGTGTAGGATGGGTGGAAGAAACAGAGGGGATGTTCTGCCGTATGGATTCCACCTTTTCCTTAAAATAGTCAGCAAAGTCCTGAGCGGAGATGGAGGAAGGAGAGGCAGCTGAGGGTGGTTTGAGTAGAGTATCAAAGACAGAGAACTGTCGGCGTGGGTTAGACTTGTCTGACCTCCAGCCACGTGTCCAGCAAGTGCAATAGCATCGATCATAACGGGGAGTAGAACTTGGGCGCTCGCCTTAACAAAAATACGTCAGTCTTACAGTAAAAAAAGAGGGTTTACACACACACAAACACACATACATATGTATATATAAAAAAATATTTAAAAGAGGACTGAGGATGTGAGGCCTTTGCCTTATTGGCTTATTGGTTAACCCTTCTAGACTTTGCACTGTTACATTGTTGGGGAGGAGCAGTATTTACTGGGCTGCGAGTACATTGGGCTCATTCTCTGGGACTGTTATTACCAACAAGAAAAAGGGCCAGTGTACTGGGCGGTGCCTGACAGGAGGATTATGCACTGTTGCCTTTGTAGTATGGTTATCTACTCTGGCAGGGTGGGATTTAACTTGTACCAGTAAATAAAAAGATGTTATTGACTTCTGTCTTAAACAAAATGTATCATTATAAAATGATATTACTTTATAAATATCAAGTTTAGACAGAACTCCTTAAAGTAAAATCAATGATTCTTAACGCAAGTAATAAAGAATTGGTGCTCGGGAGACCAGGGAATACCCATAGACAAAAGTTTACACAAACAGATATATGTAATATAAAGGATTTTACCAGCACTTAAAGAAAATACATACCAAGGAAATGCAAACCCATAAATGTATAAGATACAGAGATACAAGCTAACATGCTCATTTCAAGGGATCTTCAGCACATTTACAAAAATATACTTATTTGTTGTCGCAAAAATGTAAAAGCAGGAACACGTTTAAAAAAAAGAATATGGAGAAACGCCAGAAGACAAATAAATTTAACAACAGTAATCATTAATAGGGGGAGGGAGTGGCTCAGTGAGTAAAGACACTGACTGGCACTGAGAGTTTGAGGCAAGGGAACCTGTTCAATTCCCAGTGTCGGTTCCTTGTGACCTTGGGCAAGTCACTTTATTTCCCTGTGCCTCAGGCACCAAAAACATATATTTATAAGCTCCATGAGGCAAGGACTGTGTCTCCAAAATGTCTCTGAAAAGCACCACGTAAAAACTAGCAGCGCTAGCACAAACAATTATTATAGGGGAAACAACATCATGATCTGCCAGGGTCTCCTGTCATAGTTTAGTGCATGGTCGCTTTAGAAGATTTTTCTTCCGGCAGCATGTTTAATTGCATATTGGCTTGTATCTCTAGTATCTAATACATTTATGTGCTTTGCATTTCCTTTATTACTTTTTTCTGGTTTTCCTTTGAGTGCTGGTGACATCCTTTGTATTATATATAACCGTATGTTACTTTGTTTAACTGGAGCTGTAATACTGTAAATCAGTTTACTGTTCTCATTGCTTACAAAAATCAGCAGAATAACAGACTCATAAATCACTTGTGTGACCACATAGTAGAGAGGTTGAAAAAAGACTTCCGTCCATCAAGTTCAACCTATGCTAAATTTAGACAACAGATACTTTATCCTATATCTATACTTATTGATCCAGAGGAAGGCAAACAAAAAACCCCATTAAGGGGAAAAATTAATTCATTTCTGACACCAAGAATTGGCAATCGGATTAATCCCTGGATCAACATCCTTCCCATGTATACTTATTTGGTATATCCCTATATACCTTTCCCATCAAAAAAGATGTCCAACCTTTTTTTGAACAAATCTATTGTATCTGCCATCACAGTCTCCATGGGTAATGAATTCCACATTTTAACTGTCCTTACTTTAAAGAACCCTTTCCTTTGTTGCTGGTGAAATTTCCTTTCTTCCAACCTTAAGGGATGGCCCCGAGTCCTTTGTACTGCCCGTGGGATGAATAGTTCTTTTGAAAGCTCTTTGTATTGTCCCTGAATATATTTGTATATAGTTATCATATCCCCTCTTAGACGCCTTTTTTCTAATGTAAATAAATCTAATTTAGCTAGCCTCTCCTCATAAGTTAGAATGTCCATCCCCTTTATTAATTTGGTGGCTCTTCTCTGCACTCTCTCTAGTTCCATAATGTCTTTTCTTAGGATTGGTGCCCAAAATTGTACTCCATATTCAAGGTGTGGTCTTACTAATGCTTTGTAAAGGGGCATAATTATGTTTACTCCCCTTCCATCCATTGCCCGTTTGATGCAAGATAAGATCTTGTTTGCCTTTGCAGCTACTGCATGACATTGGGCACTATTGCTAAGCCTGCTGTCTACAAGCACTCCTAAATCCTTCTCCATCAAGTATTCCCCCAATATATCTCCATTTAATTTGTAAGTCGCCTTTTTATTCTTGTATCCCAAATGCATAACCTGACATTTATCTGTATTAAGCCTCATCTGCCATTTACCTGCCACGTTTCCAGTCTCTCCAAGTCCTTCTGAAGAGAAATTACATCCTGCTCTGATTCTATTACCTTACACAATTTAGTATCATCGGCAAAGATGGAGACTTTGCTCTCAATCCCAACCTCAAGGTCATTAATAAACAAGTTAAAAAGCAGGGGTCCAGTACCGACCCCTGAGGTACACTACTCACGACTTTAGCCCAACCTGAAAAAGTTCCATTTATGACAACCCTCTGTTGTCTGTCCTTTAACCAGTTTTCAATCCACATGCATATATTATTACTGAGTCCAACTTTCTTTATTTTGTACACCAACCTCTTGTGTGAAACCGTATCAAAAGCCTTTGCAAAATCTAAGTAGACCACATCAACGGCATTACCCTGGTCTAGATTCCTACTTACCTCCTCAAAGAAACAAATAAGGTTAGTTTGGCAAGATCTATCCTTCATAAATCCATGCTGACTATTACTAATAATTTTATTTTCCATGAGGTAATCCTGAATATTATCCCATATTAAACCTTCAAGTAGTTTCCCTACTATTGAAGTCAGGCTTACAGGTCTGTAATTTCCCGGTTGTGATCTTGCTCTCTTTTAAATATAGGCACCACATCTGCTTTACGCCAATCTTGTGGTACTGAGCCTGTGGAAATGGAGTCCTTGAATATTAAATATAATGGTTTTGCTATTACTAAGCTTAACTCCTTGAGAACTCTTGGATGTATGCCATCGGGGCCAGGTGCCTTATTAACTTTAATTTTTTCAAGTCGCTTATGAACTTCTTCCTCAGTTAACCAATTGTTCATTAATATGGAGGTTGTGGCTTCCTCCTGCGGCACTACTATTGAACTTGATTCTTCCCTGGTAAACACAGAGGCAAAGAATTTGTTTAATACCTCAGCTTTTTCCTTATCTCCAATAATCTGCCTACCCATCTCACACTGAAAGGGTCCTATATTTTCTTTTCTCATTTTTTTGTTATTAAGCTACTTATCGAATTTTTTAGGCTTGACCTTACTTTCTATTGCAATCCTTTTTTCATTATCCATTTTTGCTAATTTGATTGCCCTTTTGCAATTTTTGTTACATTCCTTATAATTCTGATATGATGTCTCGGTCCCTTCTGACTTAAAGAATCTAAACGCCTTCCTCTTCTTGTCCATTTCCTCCCCTACCTGTTTATTTAGCCACATTGTTTTTGACGTATTTCTTTTATACTTATTACCCAAGGGTATACACTGATAAGTGTGCTTTTCTAACAATGTTTTAAAGACTGCCCATTTATCTTCTACATTTTCCCTGCAAAAACATCATCCCATTGTATTACTACTAGATTAGACCTCAGTTTATTAAAATCTGCCTTTCCAAAGTTGAAGGTCTTTGTTGAACCCATGTAATCTGTTTTTTGATAATTTATTTCAAATGAGACCATGTTATGATCACTGCTACCCAAATGTTCCAGGACTTGAATATTTGTTATTACTTCTAGATTGTTTGATATAACCAAATCCAGAACTGCCCCTCTCCTGGTTGGTTCCTCAATAATTTGGGTCATATAATTGTCTTTAAGCACCCCCAAATCCTGTTCCCTTTTGTTGTAACGCTAATCTCATTGCCCCAGTCTATGTCTGTATAATTAAAATCCCCCATTATGCAAACATGACCCAGTTTTAATGCCTTCTCCATTTGCAAAAGTATTTTAACTTCCTCAATCTCACAGATATTTGGTGGTTTATAGCATATTCCCACGAACATTTTCTTTATACTTTTACCTCCACTGCTAATTTCTATCCACAAAGTCTCTACATTTTCATCATTCCCTTCATAGACATCATCCCTTATAATAGGTTTTAGATCCGGTTTAACATATAAACATACTCCACCTCCCCTTCTATTTGTTCGATCCTTCCGAAAAAGAGAATAACCCTCTAAATTAACTGTCCAGTCATGAGCTTCATCCCACCATGTTTCAGTAATGCCTATGATATCATACTGCTCCCTTGCAGCTATTAATTCAAGCTCCCCCATTTTATCTGTCATGCTTCTTGCATTAGCAAGCATGCATTTCAGTTTTTTTTCAGCCTGTACTATTATCTTATCTGCTCTTTCCTTTCTGCGCCCATTTTGTTTAGTCTTTAGAAGTTTTCTAGTATTATCTGTATTTGCAATGGGTGTCTCACTGCTTGTCAAACCTGCACTTGCCCCCATTCTACCTCCATACCACCTTGTATCCTCATCTATTCCATTTAGTTCATTATCTGTTTCATTCCCCTCCATCCTGGTTTATTAACAAGACATCAAAAAAAGAAAAAAAATACCTTATTTGTACAATGGAGGCAAAGTGAAAGAAAAAAACATAAAGAAAATAAGATCATTATTGAAAAAGATGTGGGAGAAACTAATACATCCCGTCCAAGCACATCCTACAGTTCAGTAAAAGGCAATGATATTTTTTGTAGGCCAACAGTGGTTTTCAGCAAAGTAAGAAAAGGACGCAAATAAGAAGGAAACGAGGGGAAGACAAGGGAAAAACAAGAAAAATCCACAGATTCTAAATCGGAACATTTTTAATCTTAGTAAAAACGTTCTTACTACCAGTCAATGTAAAGTTATTGAGAAGGACTTACCTTTCGCCCCCTCTGTGGGACCCAATAAATTTAATCTATATGTAGATGAAAGAAAAACGGGTTGTGTTCTAAGAACACTTCCCAAATGGAAATATCCCTATTGATGGTGCACAACAGACCAAACAAATTATATATATATAATTATATATGGGAAAAATACCCCTGATGAAGTCCGTTGTATCGGACGAAACGCGTAGGGTATATATATATATATATATATATATATATATATATATATATATATATATATATATATATATATATATATATATATATGTAGATGCCCACACATTTTTAAGAACCTTGACATTAAAAAAAAAATTCTAAATAAAGATACAGAAATAAGGAATTGGTCCAATCCAATTGTAGAGAGAAATATAGATCCAATAGTTAACCTAGATTCATACAGTATTTAGAGAGACAACAATATTGTCATTCAAAATTTAAGCCAAAATAAAAATGTTTTCCTACATTTGCAAAAGGAAACCATTTAGATGTATTTTTTCAGTTAATTCCGAAAGATCTGGAAGCACTGACATTAAACAAAAGTAAAACATCGTACAATATGTCAAAAATTGAAAAAGAGGCATTAAAAGAATTATCATCTGATAATAGTATAGTTCTAAAACAAGCCGATAAAGGGGGTGGAATCGTTATTATGGATCATACAGTAGTTACTATATGAAAGAAGCTAAAAGAATTTTGGGGGATAACACTACTTATAAGAAATTAATAACCAATCCCACTAAAACTTTCAAACAGGAATTAGATCTACTATTGGAGGAAGGAAGAACAAAGGGCATATATGAAGAAAATTAATTTACATTTTTAAATATAGAAGATCTGAAATTCACAATTTTCGACTTTTTACCAAAAATACATAAAGATAATCAAAACCCATCAGGAAGGCCAATTATTTTAGGCATAGGTTCAATGGCATCAAACCTGTCTGAATTTATTGATAGTTTCTTACAAGATCATGTAAAGAAACAAAGATCACATTTAAAAGACCCCAATGTTGTATTACTTACGTTGGAAAAATTAGAATGGGAAGAAGGATACTGTTTAGTGACTGCTGGTGTAACTGTATTATATACATCAACTCAACATATTGACGGATGTAAGGCCATTTTAAGAGTTTTGGAAAACAGGGACACCACGCCCCAATCTCCAATTCAGTTCCTTATAGACTGTATAAAATTTATTCTTTAAAGAAATTTATTTTGGTTTGATGGAGTGTTCTATCTCCAATTATGTGGTACAGCCATGGAAACCAGGTTCGCATCAAGTTATGCCAATTTGTTCATGAGCATGTGGGAGGAGGACCACATTTGGTCATGGGCGGGATTCAGAGCAAACCTGGTTACATGGCGCAGGTACATAGATGATATTATCTTTGTTTGGAAGGGGACCCGTAAAGATCTAGATGGATTTCTCATCTATCTAGATTTGAATGCATTGAATCTAAAATTCACCTCCACTATTAGTAGTTTTGAGATTCATTTCTTAGATTTAACATCTACATTGAAGACAATAAAATAAAAACTATGAATTACTTTAAAGAGGTAGATAGCAATAATTTTATTTTACCATCTAGCTGCCACCTCAATAAGTGGATAGAAAATATCCCTTTTGGTTAGTACCTGTCACGTGTGCTCACCAAATACTGGACTAGACCGCAGGGCTGAGGTGGGGATGTATAAAACCGCCGCCCTACAACCATGGGACCAGGTCCGGAGTTCGTAATCAGAGTCGTATAGCCAGGTCAGGGTAGGAGAAATCTGGTATGTTGCGGTACTTGCGATGATCCGGGGCTGGAGAGTGAAGAGTAGTCGTTATCCGTAAGCCGTGGTCAAGGAGAGGAGAGAGCAGGAATCCAATACAAGCCAAAGTTCTGGGACAGAGAAGAGACAGGTCCAGGTATGAGCAGGGATCACATTAGAAGTCAGGCAAGGCACAAAACAGGCAAGATCCAGGAAGTAGTAAGCATAGCACATAAACAATAGTTAATGCTCAGCGATGTGCACAGAGAATGACAAGGCATAAGTAGGCAGGGAAGACCAATCAGCAACCAGCAGATGATAACCTCACACATAAGCTACCAGGCAATAGGATGGTGCTGGATTGGCTGCAGGTGTAACACAGCTGATGTTATTAATCTGCGTTGCTGCGCAGCATGCCCGGGCATGAGGAGCGTGGTGCAGGGTGGGTGCGTCACCAGGGAGAGTAGGGACCATGGTGATGCGGTGGGGGCATGCCTCCGCGGGCAGAGAATCACGTCGGAGTTCACGCACAGAAAGAGGTCTGCGTGCATCACAGGTACTGCTGCGTGACGTGTGATGAGGGCGGAACCTAGTGGCAATCCTGACAGTACCATAGACTAAAAAGGAATTGTACTGATAATAGTGTTTTCTTACAACAATCTGAAGTCTTGACAAATAAATTTGTAGAGAGGAAATATAAAAGAACAAACATAGAGGAGGATTTGAATAAAACAGTTTAATTACCGAGAGAATCAATTCTTATCCCCAATAAAGTCCAAACAAGGAGGAATTTGGAGGTGCCATTTATTACACAGTATAACAAAGATGCAGGTAAAATTAAGCATATTCTAAATCAACACTGGTATATATTAAAAAAATGTTCCTACCTTAGGAGATCATATCCTGGAAAGAGCCCAAGTGATATTTAAAAAGGCACCTAACATTAAAAATCAGCTGGCACCAAGTGCACTGAAAAAGAAAAAGGAAACTATACTTAAGGAATGGTTAGATCTTCCGAAGAGTTTTTATGATTGTAAGAACTGTACTGCCTGTAGTTACTGCTGCGGCTCATTTTATTCTAACACATCGCCGGTTTTTCCCTGACTTTTTCCTGGAATGCGACGCACTTCACCGGGAGCATGCCGCATTCATTTTGCGTTCTCAGCCACGGGTCGTGCGCGGGTCATGCGCGGTTGACGCACGGTTGATGCGTTTATTGAGAATGGTTCGGATTTAATAGGTTGCAATTCTTCGCGTGTCCGCCAGATGGCAGATATTCATGAATTGTAAAGCGCATGCGCTTCAGTAATGTGTCGACTTGCAGGTGTTTCGTTTAAAAAAGATACCACAGTGTGCTATTGTAAATTGGCCTTGAGATTGAAGGAAGAGGTTGCAAAAATGTATCAATTTAGGCTTTTCATAATAAATAAAGACAAAGACCAGTTTCTGTTACAGTATTCTCCAGAGAGCCATTGCCAGGAGTGTTCAAGTGCAGCCCGTTTTCCAAAAACCCGACAGAAGTTACGCGTATTTGATATGGGCCGCGATTAATGCAACAGATGATAAGATGGCAACAGTTGGTCAAATTTATCAGTATTTTATCGAAAAACTATGACTTTAACAAATTTTCGCCAGCTCCTCATACGTGGAAGCGTGCAATAAGGAAAAGGTTATGTAGCGATCCCTATTTTTATCGTATTTGAGCCACAATTTGTTGGAGGGTATTGGTGTGTATCACCGGCTTTTACCTGTATCTTTGATCAAGCAGACGGCAAAAGCCGAAAGGTCGTGTTAAAACAGACTAAGAAACGACAGTCGCTGCCAAGCTATGCACCAGCACCAGCACCGGCTTCCAATAACGGTCCTACCGTCAGTGACAATCCTTGCTGTCTATCCAGCAAGCCTGAGCCGTTTTTCGCGTGCAGTTTCGATCAAGCTTGCATGTACTTAAGCAATTTCCAGCCTCATCAGCTCACTACAGGTGTACTAGTCCCGCTGCAAACAATCGACATGGATGATCAAGAACGCTGGACTGGCAGTGGCCCGGCGCCGGCGCCAGCTGTATGGGAAATTCTATGGTGAGTATTGTTGCCGTATTATTTTTTGTGTTTTTTTTATTTTGACAATACAGTATCAATATTGGCGCGATTCAAAAGTCAAACGAATCTCCTGTAAGCAATATTAGTGGCTGAGTGGCTTCTCCAGTACTGTGCTGCAGATATTGAACAATTGGTGGAATGCTAGGCGCATGCGCATTGAAACCTTCTTGAAACGCATATGCGTGTCATTACATTACATCGACGGTAGGCGCATGCGCATGTGAACAGGAGACGCCCCCCCCCCCGAGAAAATTATTGGTGGGACTGACTGGGAACTTCTTTAGGGGGCTGACCATTACAGTAAAACTTTTCTTTTTGTTTTTCCTCAGAAAAGAAAACGGCTAATGGAGGGATTTCGATGGATAATATCGCTTTGTGTAACAATGCCTGCACATTGCTGAATCGGATTTAAAAACCCATGTACCGGAGTCTACAGTTTAGTGGCCGTTGTTATTGATTAGGATAGAATACTGTGCCTGAAACAGTATGCTGATGTTTTCCGGCCGTACAGTATACAATACTTTTTATATACAGTATATTGTGTAATAAACCTGAAAAAATAAAAACTATGCATTTATTCTACATGTATTACAGTACTGTACATACAGTATGTGTCTCCTATACATTGCCAGTACATACAGTACAGTACAGTATGTGTCTTCTATTTTTTTTAATACTATTGTACTGAGCATGCCTACAGTATACAGTACAGTATGCCTGGACAGTAGTGTACATTCTAGAAACACTGTATTTTGTTACAGTAGCAAAGGAGCCAATGGAACAATGTAAAACAAATCAACATGTTCTTTTATTGGTGTAGTAAGTACAAAAACATTTATTTACAAATACTGTACAATGTAGAAACATTTTAAGTGCACAGCAATTCAAAACATCAACAGGTGTATGGTTTACTGCTAGTGAAAACATTTATGTACAGAAAGTAAAAACATTTACAGTCAGTCAGTATGTTTTACAGTCACATGTTATTAAAACAAATTCTTTATTCATAAAATATACAAAACGCAACATCTCCTTTATTAAAGAACGGCAAGTCAAAACATATACAGTGGGATGGTGTGCAAAACAGTCTGCACCAGTACAGTCCTCGAGGGCAGCAAACAGGCCCGGTTTTAAGGGTAACTTTTGAAAACCATGCCTGTTTGCGGCCCTCAGGGACTGGAATTGTGCAGGTCCTGTGTGTGTACAGCAAGTTAAAACATTTCTGTATAAATACAAGTTAAAAAAACACACAACAACATCTCCTTTATTTAAGTACAGCAGGTCAAAACATGTACAATACAGTTCAGCACAACAGTATGGTCTTACAGTACCCTTGATTAAACCAGAAAGTCCACCAGATTGTCCGTCCATGGCCGATTTCTTGCATGGTGCAAAATGCCGTTAATGCAGTCTCGAATGCCTTTCATTACAGGATCAGTAATTGTATAAAAGCGTTGCAATTCCCCCAGAATGGTCTTTATTAAATTGGTAGGAAGCACTTTTTTTACGCGATTTCCTTTGTAGTTCACTCTGAAGGTCCAGTCGCAGTACAAAGAGTGGGGCACATGGTGCTTAAAAAGTAACAAGGGGTGCGCCAGCACTCAGCACCCTATACTTCTCCCTGAGTGCCGGTGGCAGATCGCGCAGGGTGATGTCGGGAACCGTATCGATGCAAGCGAATGTAGGTCTTCTGGGAGCGGGTGTGCTTGAGGCGACGGGCGATGGTAGGTTGTCTGGGAGGAAGCTTTCCTCCGGTCTTGGTCGCCGTGTTGTCTCCTGGCGTGTTCTTGATGGGGTTGTCATGTCCTCCTCAACGGCATACATGTACACTACATCTTCTGGTGGAGGGGGTGCGCTTGGTGATGGAAGGGGGTCGATGCTCCCATTCAGCACATCCATGCCACCCTCCTGCTCCGTTGTCGGGAAACAGAGGCATGAACACAGAGCAAATGATGTATACCCGCTATGTCAGCCCCTATCTTCTCCATCCGTCGATCCATCCGTTGATCCATATGTTGCATCCGTTGATCCATATCTAGCATCCGTTGATCCATATGTAGCATCCGTTGCTCCACATTTAGCATGGTCTCCAGAAGCAGTTCTATCTTTGCCAGCACAATAGAGTTCCCGGGGATATCCACACTTATCCCATTCAGCATCCAGTCTAACGAGCTGCTTCTTGTGCATGGCATGCTGTGGACATCTGGGTGGATGGGTGCAACGGAGGATGAGATGGGGGTTCCATGGAGAGAAGTGGCAGCGACGTCGAAGAAGGGTGGAGGAGGTGACCTTTGGATATCCGGTAGAGGAGAAGCGGCAGCGTCGTCGAAGAGGGATGGAGAAAGTGACCTTTGGATTTCCGAGCGAGAAGCAGAGTCATCTAAGAGCAAAGGAGAAAGTGACCCGTGGATTTCAGAGGCGCCAGCAGTAGCGTCGTCAGATAGAACTGGAGAAGATGGCCTGTGGGTTTCTGGGAGGGTGGCGGCAGCGTCGAGGACGAGGGGTTTAGAAGACGGGCTGAAGATTTCCGGGACAGCGGCGGCAGAGTCGTCGAAGTGTATGTGATTAAGTGGTCTGCGGGTTTGATGGGTTGGCTGCCAATCGTTTTGCGTCGAGAGTACATCACCGTATTTCTTCTTGACATAATAAGGCTGACGTCTATGAAAACCCTTAGCCTTTGGGGTCAGCAGAAGGTTTTCTTTATTGGCCTTAGCCTGTCGCTTTTGCCTTGGCTTGGAAACAGCAACCGCCTTTTGCTTCTTCTGCATGACAGGCACGGCAAAGGCGAGTGGGTTCCTGCGTCCGTAGAATCGGGGTTGATCCATGGAAGCAGGTGGCACAATACAGTATCTGAACAGGGGCAATTTCAGATAAAGATCATCGAGTGGTGGGCTATGCAAAGGGTGTAACCTTTTATGCATGGCGGCGAGGTACAGGTGTTGAAAGTGGGCGTACTCTAATGTGAGTAATTACCGTATAAATACACCATCCATTTTGTGGATTGACTGCACATTGAATACACATCGACTAAACATCGAATATACATTCTTGTGTTTGTATTTATTTCTACTCGCAGCAATGCCTGTTAAAAAGATTTCCAAAGATCTCAGCATGCGAATTAAGGAGATGTACAGGAGCAGACACCGAATTGCTGCTATCCAACGCTGGTTAGCTACTTCTGGCCTCGTTGTGCCAGCAACCACCGTGAGCTATCATGCACACGGGAAAACCAGAGAACGCAAAAGGGCACCAAGGGTAACAAACGCGTAAGTATATTTATACAACTTAAAAACTTTTTTTATATCAAATAATGTACTGTAGATCTACAGTACTGTATCTAATATTTTTGTTATTTCTGTAGATTTATATTACAACAGTATATATATTTTTTCAATTTATATTTATATAACAACAGTATATATATTTTGTATATTTATATTACAACAGTACTATATATATTTTTATATTTATATTTATATTACAACAGTATATATATTTTGTATATTTATATTTATACTGTATTACAGCAGTATATATATTTTTTATATTTATATTTAGATTACAACAGTATATATTTTTTTTATATTTATATTTAGATTACAACAGTATATATATATTTTATATTCATATTTGGATTACAACAGTATATATATTTGTTATAGTTATATTTATAGAACAACAGTATATATATTTTGTATATTTTGTATATTTGTATTACAACAGTACTGTATATATATATTTTATATTTATATTACAACAGTATATATATTTTTTATATTGCTGCATAGTAATAAAACAATATATTGTATCCTGTTGATCTACTGTCTCTAATATTTATACTTACCGGATTGTTTTTCTTTACAATGTAGGGAGACAACTCTTCTAGTGGACAAAATAAGTGAGGAGAATGATGAGCAGAGTGCATTAAGGGTCAAATACACTCTGCAGGAAAATCACAATCTCACTGTATCCGAGACCAGCATAAAGAAGATGAGACGCAGCATTGGATGGAAATATGGACGTGTGAGGTTAGTACTGGACAGTACAGGAGGTAACAGTGTTTTTTCGGAATCTGTACTGTACCGCTAACATTATTTATTCCTTGTCATTACAGAGCGTACCCCATGATACGGGACATAAACAAAATAAAAAGAGTGGTCCAGGCCCAGGCATGGATCGACAGTGGAGAAACTTTCCAGGATTGCATCTTCACTGACGAGTCTACTGTGTCGCTGGAGAGATTTGCAACCTTTGCATTCCACAAAAAAGGCCACATATCTTTGAAGCCGCGGCCAAAACACCCCGTAAAGCTGCATGTGTGGGGTGCCATCTCTAGGCGTGGACCAGGATGCATTGTCATCTTTGAAGGTAAAATATATAAAATATAATGTAGCCTTATGCACTGTACTTTCCTAGTGTAGCCTCACTGTATGCACTGTACTGTACTATTGTGCAGTTTTTTGAGCACTTTTCTTTTCTTGCTATAGGAATCATGAATAAAGCTTTCTTCCAAGACAACATTGTCCTTGAGATGCAATACATCACACGCGAGTTCCCAGATGGTCACAGTTTCTACCAGGACAACGATCCGAAGCACACCGCGTCAACAGCGCATATCCTTGAGCGCGGTATCAACTGGGTGAAGACGCCAGCGGAGTAAGTGTTCCCCACAGTTTTTACTGTGTACTGTATCTCTTAAACTAATTGTCCTTTTTTTCCAATGACAGATCGCCAGACTTCAATCCGATCGAAATGGTCTGGCATCAGCTGAAGTACCATATCCGGAAAGTGATGAAACCCTCCAAAAAGGACGAGTTGTTGAAAGGCATAATGAGTTTTTGGAACGAAGTACTCACCGTGGAACGCTGCAATAAATATATACAAGTAGTCCTCGGTTATCCAACACAATGCGTTACTCAAAATGGCGTTGTAAAGCGAAACGTTGTAAAGCGAAACACTTTTTCCCATAGGAACACTGTTTAAATGAAATGTTTCGTTCCTGAAGGCATTTTTAACACTAAAATACACCAAATATTTTATGCAGGCAATAAGATATGCAGCACACACATAAATTATATAGTTATATACTGTATTATATATATAATATAACATAATAAATAATATATTATATAGTATAATATAATATTATATAGTATAATATTATATATAAACGCTCTTACGACACTTTGCAACGTTGTTTATGTCAATGTGTATATATATACACACATACACAACGTTGCAAAGCGTTGTAAGAGCGTTGGATAAGCCATTTTGGCGTTGTAAAAATGAATATAGGTATGCATTGCATAGCGTTGGATAAGCCATTCGTTGTAAAGCGAAGCGTTGTAAAACGAGGACTGCCTGTAGACCATATTGCGACTGTGTTGCCCATTATGATCGCGCGTAATGGGCAAGCATCAGGAAAGTAGTACTGTACTGTAGTATTGTAAGTACAGTATGATACAGGTAAGTATGGCACAGATTTTTTCGTTCCTAATAGTCAGAGTATACAGTAGTTACAGTTTTTTCTTTACAGAGAGAGCAGCACCAGCCATCTGGCTACATAGTAGTATTTAACAGTATTCAGAGTATACAGTAGTTCCAGTATAGACTAGTTTGACAGTAGTACAGTAACTGCCTACTAACTGCTCAATTTTTTTCTTTCCAGAGAAAGCAGCACCAGCCATCTACAGTACAGTAGTACTACACATCACACAATGCCATAATACAGTACGCACATAACTGCACTAATTGTTTTGTTTTCTTGTCGTTTCAGGAAAAAAGGGTGGCCTGGGGGGAGGTGGGGTGTTGTGTCCTGTCTAATCTGTTTGTACAGTCAAATGTACAGTATATAAACAGCAGTAATGATGTACACGAAACCTCTCCTCTCTCAATGAACTACTGTACTGTACACAGAATGAGGAACAAGATAAAGACGGAAAAAATAATATGACTATATATATATATATATATATATTATACATTACCGTATATATTATTAAATAATATTCTTATAAATGTGCATTATTCATGTTTATCCATGTTTTACAAATGTTTTCTAAATGTTTATCCAATTTCAATCTGCCAGAAGAACTTAATAAAGACTGCATTATGTATTATTTGTATTTTTTGGTTCCTGATAAAATAAAATAAATATTTATTTACATTCCTGCTAATCATAATCATTGACAACACCCCCCCCCCCCACCCACCCACAGTGCACCAATAAAAAAGAATGAATGACAAAACAACATGAATCAGTTAATGGTTTCTTTAATTCTCAATTCTCACAATGCTGTGCAAATCAGATTTACATTTCAAATTCGAGAAGGGATTTTCCAAAGCGTTACCGTAAACAAAGCCTCAAAGGGTTTGGGGGGGGGGGTGAGTCATGTGCAGTAATCAGCTCATCTCAAAGAGGATTACACGCAGGCGCAGTGAGGCTTTGTGGGGGAGGGATGAAGGATTAGTTGTGCAGCAGTTTAAAGAAATTACATAGAGTGGAGTACAGTATAGTAATTTCAAAAGACAGTTCATCATAGTACTGTAATTTGATCCCTACACCCCCAAATACAGTACATAAAAAGCACACACATCAACCATTTGCAGGCAAACGCACAGATTGAATATCGTAATATCAAGATTGTTTTAGCCGGCTTGTGGACAAAATGACAGTTAAAAAATCATAATTAAAAAAAAAAAATTGGTGGCACTCAAGCAAGCAGTGGTGGGTGAAGTTACAGGCGCATGAGCAGGAATCAACTAGCTCCCATCCGAAAGAGGATTACAGTACACACAGGCGCATAGAGAGGTGATGCTCTGTGCAAATCAAATTCGAGAAGGGATTTTCCAAAGCGTTGCCGTAAACAAAGCCTCAAAGTTCCCATCTCAAAGAGAATTACACGCAGGCGCAGTGAGGCTTTGTAGCTCGGCTATGGACGGATTAAGAACACAATGTCAAGATTCAGAAAATGAACGACTCTGTGGAGAGGGGGGGTTGGGTGAGTCATGCGCAGTAAGCAGTTATCTCCCATCTCAAAAAGGATTACACGCAGGCGCAGTGAGGCTTTGTAGCTCGGCTATGGACGGATTAAGACCACAATGTCAAGATTCAGAAAATGAACGAATCTGTGGAGAGGGGGGGTTGGGTGAGTCATGCGCAGTAAGCAGTTAGCTCCCATCTCAAAAAGGATTACACGCAGGCACAGTGAGGCTTTGTAGCTCGGCTATGGACGGATTAAGAACACAATGTCAAGATTCAGAAAATGAACGACTCTGTGGAGAGGGGGGGGTTGGGTGAGTCATACGCAGTAAGCAGTTAGCTCCCATCTCAAAAAGGATTACACGCAGGCGCAGTGAGGCTTTGTAGCTCGGCTATGAACGGATTAAGAACACAATGTCAAGATTCAGAAAATTAACGACTCCGTGGAATTTCCATGAGCTAGCCTTGTGTGTGTTCATGGGGGAGGGGGCTACAGGGTACAGCTGCATGAAGTTCAAAGATAAAGACATACTTTAATTTCAAAAGACAGTTCATCATAATAATACACCTCCAAATACAGTACGTAAAAAGCACACAAATCAACCATGTGCAGTCAAATGCACAGGTTCGCAGTCAAAAGCTACAGCACAGATTGAATATCATAATACAGTAAGATGGTGTTTGCAGGCTTCTGGAGAAAATAAAAATAATTTTTTTTTTGGTCACTCACTCAAGCAAGCAAGCAGTGGTGGGCGAAGTAACAGGCACATGCGTAGTAATTACCTGCTTTCAAGCAGGAATGTGATTGAAACCAGACACACGTTCAAAGGAATGGTGTGGGAGAGATGTACTGCATTGCACAGAAGATAAGAAGTTGAAATACCCTGCAGTGCAGTTAATTATCCTGAGCGAGGGGAGAGCGCTGTATATGCTGAAATGTGACACTGTTACAGTAATGTACACGCCTATGCGTTTCAACAATTTTCAATGAGACATACTGTACAGCAGCACAGCACTGCAAATGCATGTATACTTTAAATATGCAAATTTACAATTACTGCGCGCGCACACACAGACTGTGTACTGACGTAGGTTGAACCGCGAAGGTATTAGACTTCCAAGACAACAGCTCGCAAACGCCCCCCTGAGTTTTTACACGGCATTGCAGTATTGCGAACGGCGAGAATAAAATGCTAAAATCACGAGCGCGAAAATAACGCAGTTCACTCCGGGTGAAACAAACAGAAAACTGCACCTAACCGGGATAATCTGAGAGCCGCAGATCTAGCCGACTTAGGGCCTCATGTTGTAAGCACCGCTAAGGCTTTTTCGGCATTTTTTCGGCATTTTTTCGGCATTTTTTGCCCTCCAGATTCAGTAAGTGCCGATAAGTGGAAATTATCGGCAACTTTTCTTCCCGATAAAAAATTATCGGCATCCGGCTGCCGATAAGCCACTTATCGGCACTTTTTGAACTCGGTGGAATTCAGGTAGCCCCGATCAGCTTTTCGCTGCTGATCGGCACTCCAGATTGGAAAGTTTATCGGCAATCCAGCCCGCCAACTAAAGTTGGCAACTTGGTGGAGGAGAAGCATCGGCAAGGGCGACACTTAGAAAAAATCAGCCCCTTTTCCTGTCTGTGATTGATGCCGGGGGGCTCCGGAGCTGATACCAGCACCAGAGCCCCCCGGCATGCATCCGAGGTAGGAAAAATGCATTTAAAGGCCACTTCATTACCTTAGCGGCTAACCGCTAAGGCAATGAAGGGGTTAACCCACCGTGCCAGCTTTATTGTGGGTAGCGGGGGTGGGTGAAGGGGGTATTTGGCCCTGGGTGGGAGTTTAGGGCTTGCGGGGGGTTGCGGGTGCCCTTAACCCCTTCACGACCGTAGCAGTTAATACCGCTACGGTCATGAAGGGGTTAAGCCCTCCCGCTACCCACCCGCAAGCCCTAAACAACCACCGTTGGGGCTAATACCCCCTTCACCCACCCCCACTACCCACAATAAAAATAATCACACACAGCAGCCCCACAATAAATAAATAAATATATCTAAATAAATAAATAAATATCTCTATATAAATAAATAATATATATATATATATATATATATATATATATATATATATATATATAAAGGAAAAAAGAGGAGAGAGCGCACGCCCATAGCGTAAAAGAGTAAATTTAATGAAGGGAAGGGGGGAGGGGGGGTAAAAAACGCACTTACAAGAAGTACAATAAAATCAAGCATATGTGATAATAATCACCACCATCCGGTCTAATTGCAAGCTCTTGGGGCAGTCCCAGGCTCCGTTGGTGAAGGAGCAGCGTCTCAGCAGGTTTCCAGGACTGATGTAAATCATCCGTTCAAAGTGCAGACTTTTGGGGCATTCCCAGGCTCCGTTGGCAAAAGAGCAGCGTACCAGCAGTTTCCCAGGGCTGGTGTGCTGTAGATAGTCCAAGACAAAAGTTCCGTATTGGTAGTGCTTGTAGCACTAGCGCTTGGATCAGTCCGCTCCAGCGCTGGGTGTAGACTTCAATGTCAGTGCGTCTGACGTCATGACACTCCCTGACGCGTTTCGTCAGTCTCGGCTAACATTTTCAAAGGGATAACGTGAGAGGGGGAGGTCCGGTATTATATACACACCCCAATGATGGTAATTAATGAAAAAAACGCCCCTACTCAGCTGCAGTCGTTTTCCGTGCTACTACACACTATTAAAAACATAGTTACATAAAATACAGATATTTAACCCTGAAAGGATTGGAGGAGATGATTTAAGGAGGTGGAACTGAGATATACATTCAATTGCTAATCAGATTACTAAATATATATAAACAGATGGCACAAAGTTAAACATATATGGGATATAAAATAATTATCAAAGAACAATTATAAAAAAATATAATTCTCTAGGGCTCAAACCCAAATTGAAAATACTAATCCTGTATGTGGATCAGACCCCATCAGTTGTAACCATGGGATACATTGCAATACATCAACATGGTGCAATGATTATACATATCTAAACCCCACCTATAGATAAAGAGGGATGATTCACACACAGGCCAGTGTTGAGTATATTACTTAAATATTGATGATAGAACAGGAGATCATATAACATTATATAAAGTGTAGTGAAAATGCAATGCAATCTATACATATGCAACCATAAATAATCAAATACTGTAGTAAATATTACACCCTAATGTGTGTGTAAAATTAATAATAATTATTATGGTCCCTTGTGATTGGACTAAAGACAGAATAAAAATAAAGATAGAAAAATAAAAATTAAATATAAAATAAGTAAAAATGAAATTAAAAATACAATTAAAAATACAGATACGAATATAAATATTAATACAAATGTAAGTATAAATTCAAAAGGAAAATATATATTGCTGGAGTCTGTATGCCACAAAAAAGGCAGGGGCCCGGAAAGCTTTTCTGCATCTATGTGCTATACTGTGATCAAGTGAGATACGTGTAGTGTATGGAATATTATATGTGTACTATAAACTATAAACTATATACCTATTTATATCCATTCTATAATGGTAACTACCAGGCCCTATTTGGCCATACTAGTGTGAATGTCTAATTAAGTAAATATCAATTTTTATATATGTGGAAACTATTATTGTGTTATACAGTGTATATAAGGATAAATACCTTGTACCGTCTATTAAACCCAGTGACCCAAGTTAAGAATATCTATTTTATAAATCAACATGAATGTGCAATTAAATGTAGTATTAGTGGATAGATCATCCATTTGTCAGACGGGAGGGAGGAGGGTGTTGACAAGGGGGGGGGAAGGGGGGAGGGGAGGGAAAGGAATGGGGGGGAGGACCTCTGGAGGAGATCCAAACAAGGGATGGACTGAGAAGCAGAGGAGGAGAACAGGAAGAGGCATCCAAGGAATCACTAAACTAGAGTACTAACGTCTAAGCATTCGTTTAGTCCCCCAGGGTTGAGAGTGCCCAATTGGTGAATCCAATAGGATTCCCGCCTGCAGAGCGTCTTGAACCGGTCGCCTCCTAGAACACAAGGAGAAATGGTCTCTATTCCCATAATTTGCATGGTCTTGGGATTCTGTTGATGAAATAATTTAAAGTGTCGAGGGACACTGTGGTTATTGAGACCCTTAATAACATTTCTCCTATGTTCTAGGAAGCGAGTTCCCAGAGTCCTAGTGGTTCGTCCAACATATTTCAGACTACAACCGCACTGTATAAGATACACAACATAAGTGCTGAGACAGGTGATAGAGCTACTGATGGCATACGTGGTACCCCTCATTGGAGAAAAAACTTGAGTTTGATTCAAAAGATGCCTGCACGTAATGCATCGACTGAGGCCACAGGGATGGTTACCCAATGGTCCCTTCTGTTTTGCAGTATCACAATTGGAGGAAGACTTAAGCCTAGTGGGAGCTAGTATGCTTTTTATACCTCTCGCTTTCCTATATGTAACAGTAGCTCTATCCGGCAGGATAGGTCCTAGATAAGCATCACACTTTAGAATGGACCAATGATCATTCAAAATTTTATTGATAAATTTGGATGACTGGTTGTAGGTGGTAATGAATCTTACAGTCGACCTCTCCATCTCTGAATACATTACTGGGGTGTCATAACCTAAACGTTTTCCTCTCTGTTGTTTATTTTGTTTAATTTTTGATTTCTCAAGTAAAGTTGATCTAGCAATGGAACTCACCTTGCTGAGAGAGTCGGACACCACGACGGGATCATATCCCTTGGAAAGAAACTTCTTCCCAAGTGTGACCGACTGGTTTTCAAAGTCAACATCCCTTGTGCAGTTCCTACGAATTCTGTGGAACTGCCCCAAGGGAATATTGTTGAGCCAGTGTTTATGATGGTTGCTGGACGCATGAACGTAGCTATTCACAGACACAGACTTGAAATGTGTGGTGGTAATAATATTCAAGTCTGTGTCTATGCTCAGGGCCAGATCCAGAAAGACAGTGGACAAGTTGTTAATATCAAAAGTAAATTTGAGTCCAAACGAGTTGTCGCTGAAGGAGCTCAGGATATCGTATAGAACCGACTCCTCTCCATCCCAAATTATAATGATGTCATCTATGAAACGGCCATAGTATACGAGACCCGCTCCAAGTGAGGTGTTCTGCCAAACATGGGAATCTTCCCAGTGCCCCATAAAGAGGTTGGCATAACAGGGAGCGAATCTCGTACCCATGGCCGTTCCACAGATTTGCAAGTGAAAATCATTTTCAAATAAAAAATAATTGTGCGTGAGAATGAAGTGGATATTTTGCAAAATAAATCGCATGTGTTTGTCTGGAAATAGTGAATCCTTGTCCAACCAATATTTGATTGCCTCTAACCCCTTGGTGTGTTCGATGCAGGTGTATAATGATGATACATCACATGTTGCCCATAGATAGGTGGATTTCCACCTAATATTGGAAATGGAGTCGATGACATGGAGCGTATCCTTAACATGGGACCTCAGTGCAGTTACATAGGGGTGGAGAAAGTAATCTACATATTGTGATAGGGTCGATGTCATCGACTCCACGCCCGATACTATGGGTCTACCAGGGGGATTGGACAAGGATTTGTGCACTTTGGGGAGGTGATAGAAAATGGGAGTGCGTGGATGTGAACAAAACAAAAATTTGAATTCCACTTTAGAAATAATACCATCACCCAGTGCAGATGTGAGGAGCTCCTTCAGCAACAACTGGTAAGTGTCAACTAGATCGGATTCTAACAAGGTGTAGGAGGCCGAGTCACCCAGGAGTCTGCGTGCCTCTGTGAGATAAGCAGATAGGTCCTGGATGACTATGCCCCCCCCTTGTCGGCCTGTCTGATAACTATATCATGGTTGATCTTAAGCCCGCCCAATGCGCCCAGCTCGCCTTTTGTTAAATTGGGGTTGAATTTGGTGGATTTGGCACACATGGACTCAAAGTCACGTAAAACCAGGCTGTAGAACGTATCCACAAATCCGCCCTTGGACTGGTATGGGAAGAAGACTGATTTCGGTCTAAAAGGTGAGTGCAAGATATTGCAATCCTCATCTAAATCTCCCTCCACATACCTGGTCGGATTGGTGGACCGCTCAAAGTTGTCAAGAGATACCTGTGATCCCGAAGGTGAATCCGACTCCCTCAGCAATGAAGTGAGTGCATCAATACATTGTTCTTCCTGTGTATTAAAGACAATTCTTGGGTCAGTACATTTGATATTATTCTCCTGGATCTTAAAGTGTCTATTTAATGTCATTTTCCTGACAGAACTGTTGAGATCAATAAACAATTGAAATAGATTGGGGCCTGTATTGGGGGCAAAGGATAAACCCCACTCCAATAAAGACTTTTTTTCATTAATTACCATCATTGGGGTATGTATATAATACTGGACCTCCCCCTCTCACGTTATCCCTTTGAAAAAGTTAGCCGAGACTGACGAAACGCGTCAGGGAGCGTCATGACGTCAGACGCACTGACATTGAAGTCTACACCCAGCGCTGGAGCGGACTGATCCAAGCGCTAGTGCTACAGGCACTACCAATATGGAACTTTTGTCTTGGACTATCTACAGCACACCAGCCCTGGGAAACTGCTGGTACGCTGCTCCTTCACCAACGGAGCCTGGGACTGCCCCAAGAGCTTGCAGTTAGACCGGATGGTGGTGATTATTATCACATATGCTTGATTTTATTGTACTTCTTGTAAGTGCGTTTTTTACCCCCCCTCCCCCCTTCCCTTCATTAAATTTACTCTTTTACGCTATGGGCGTGCGCTCTCTCCTCTTTTTTCCTTTTTAGATATCTTGTGGACGTGGTGGTCCACACTGAGAGCTGCCGGAGACCCTGCACACCAGCACCCATATTAATCATCGGAACTATTTGAGGACTGGTTTATCCTTTCATTTGCTTTTTTCATGTGTTGTTGCTTTATGTTTGTTATGGGCCTATCTTATGTTTATAGGTCCGTATAACCTTTACATTATTGCTTAGACAATTCAGGTTTTACACTAGATAATTCCAACATAGACATACATAGTGTATATGTTCCTTAGAGGCGCAGCTTTTTTCCCTTCTGTTTGTTATATATATATATATATATTTATATAAAAATATAAGAAAAAAAAGCGCCAAATCCTAGTGCATTACTGTGCAAAAATCGATATATTTAATTCCCAAAAATCTCAATAAAAATGAACTCACAAACATAAAACAATTAAAAGCATTGTATGAGTAATACTCATGCTCCTAGGACCAGGAAACGCTGCTTTGCTGTTGAAGTCCCTCCGTGGCTCCACTGGAACAGATAGCTGCCTCCGTTGTTCACTGCCTGCAGGAACTGACGAATCAGGCACTCCACGATGGTCTCTCCCCCGGTGCACACCAACCAGTTGCTTTTTAGTTCCCACCGGGGACGGTTGAAGTCGCGGACCAGCGGATGACGTCACGGGAACCGTTCTTAATACCGGACCGGTATAGATGTTCAGCAGTTCAATGGCAAGCGTTGAAAAGTCCACTGCACACCTTCCCTACGCGTTTCATCTGATTAACAGACTTCTTCAGGGGATGGACTTTGGGTGTGTGGTGTCTCATATTATATACCCCCCAAAGTCCAATTAGCTTAATTAGTTGAAAGGCAAAAAACACTGTGTTGGCAATCTAAATTTTAGGTGGAACAGATTAAGTACACATGTGAACACCTAATTTTGCATCCACATCACTGAATACTTGCCAGCACATAGAAATATATATAAAATACTGATGAATACCAGTTGTACTGAAAAATGAATAAAAATAATTAAAATTAAAACAAACATGTAGTTGATGTCCTTGTCTATATTTTTAGTATTTATACGGACTATAAGGGTATACCTTAGGATATCGAGAGAGTATACTATAGTTGCCACCACCTCAATATAAATGATATTTAGCAACAGTTGGGCATTTCATATGTTAAACGAAAAATTATTATTCTTATACAACAAAAATTATTCTGTAATCAATGTCCTTATTTGTTTTGATTAAACATACTATAAGGGTATATCTCAAGACATCCTAAATACCCCAATATATCTATTAGTAAACAGAAGAGTTAGATATTTAGTTAGTACAATATAAATGTGGCTTACGGAGGGTGGATCAATTAATGAACAAGAAAGAGCACAATACTCTATTAGATATTAATTGACTTTTATCTTAATACATTGTATTTTTCTTAGTGTTATCATGGATAAAGATTAGAGGTTGAAACCATAATCCCTTATGGATGGTTCTACTCTTGATATTGTAGAATCATTTAATTAATTTATGAATATGAGTATTAGTCAATGTCCCATAAAATAGAGGTTAAGGTATCTTTAAGTTTATATGTATGCAACCAATTTGGATTATGAAATAGAACCAGCGTGGAAAAGAGCAGTATTTGACTCCATAGAAAATATAATATGGAGTTAAAAAGAATATTGGGAAGTTTAGACCGGGCATGTATCCTAGGTCACTTGAATCGTCAGCCCAGCAAGATTGCATGGTTCAGCTTACTCCCAACACTCCTCAGTAAGGGAGAGGGGGGGTAAGGGAATGGGAGGGGGGGGGGGGGGGGGGGGGGGGGGGGGGGGAAGGGAGGAGGGAGAGGGGGAAATGTATAAGTGAAAAAAGGAAATCTATATGTATGTGATAAGTGAGTGAATTTTGATGTGGATGTGAATGAAATTTCAAAATCTACTGTAAATAACAAATATTTAATAAATGTGTCCTAGTGTGGCACTATGCTATATATATATGTGTGTGCTACCAATAATGTGAACCCTTAACTAAATGATTACGTGCCAACATAAATTGTTAACACCATAATGCGTGAATTAATATTGATAATCATTTATGTCTGGCGATCACGAAGGGAACATGTAAACCATGTTCAACCCAGACCTCCGTGGTCACCAGACATGTATGGTACCTGTCCTATAGTGACGAGGAGCAAAAAGAAAAAAGAAAAACAGGAGAAAATTACGTCCCAAGACATAGACAGAGGTCAAATTAGATGACTGTGCTGACATCAATACAATCATTCAGGCCTTCTGGACTCAGTGTATTCAATTCATAGATCCAGTATGTTTCTCTAAGATTGAGCAATTTGTGCCTGTCTCCACTTAAAAGTGTAGAATTTATAGCCTCTACCCCCATGATTACTAGTGAGGACGGATCTTTATTGTGCTTCAATTCGTAATGTCTGGATAGGCTATGTGTTTTTAACCCATGAATTATATTACGTCGATGTTCCAGGAATCGTATACATAAGGCCCTTTTGGTTCTACCAATATACTGAAGCCCACAGGGGCATGTAATGGCATATACAATGTGAGTGGACAGACAGTTGATGTGGCCTTTTATTTGATGTACTGATCCATTTGAGTGGGATGTAACACTCTCAGTCTTTTTTAAGTGTTTGCATGTAAGGCATCTTGAGCGATTGCACAGGAAATTGCCATTTTTAACGTTCTTATTTGTTTGTACAGTATTACTGAATTTTTTTAGTCTACTGGGTGCCACGATTGATTTTATATTTCTGGCTTTCTGAAATATCACCGGTATTTTGGGTGGTAAATTTTTGCCTATGATTGGGTCATTGAGCAAAATTCCCCAGTGTTTGTTTAATATATTTTTAATTTTTTGTGAAGAACAATTGAATTGTGTTATAAATTGAGGGACAATGATCTCATTCTTGTCCCTTGTCTGCCTCTTTTTGTTTTTTCTTTTTGAAATTATATTGCCTTTTGACTGGTCTAAAAGTTCTTGTCTATCCAGTTTGCCAACTTGTTTAAAAGTTTCTAGGACCTTATGATGATTGTAACCTTTATCCACAAACTTTTTTACAAGAGCGTCCCCCTGGGCCAAGTAGTCCGAATCAAGAGAACAATTCCTCCTGATTCTGAGAAATTGGCCCCTGGGGACGTTCTCCAGCCATTTATGGTAGTGGTTGCTATTAAAATGTAGGTATGCATTTGTGGATACTTTTTTGAAAAATGTTTTTGTTACAATTTCATTCTTATTGTTCACCATAAGTTCCAAATCCAAAAAATTGATACTATATTTATTTATATCAAAGGTAAACCTCAAATCCATCTGGTTGTCATTAAATGCTGTTAGAATCTCACTCAGTGCTTCCTGTTCACCGTCCCAGATGAAAATCAGGTCGTCTATGAAACGACCATAGTACACCAAGCCTGCCCCCAGCCCAGCATTACCCCACACATGAGTATCCTCCCATAGGCCCATGTATAGGTTTGCATAGCTGGGGGCAAAGCGGGTGCCCATAGCCGTCCCACAGATCTGTAGATAGTAATCATCTCCAAATAAAAAATAATTATGTTCCAGAATGAACAGGATAGCATCTAAAATGAAATCTCTCTGTGCTTTGTTTATAAGATTGTCCTTATCCAAATAATGTGCTATTGCTGCCACTCCCTTTGTATGACCAATGCATGTATACAAAGAGGCCACATCACATGTGGCCCAAATGTAAGTGGATTTCCAAGGTATCCCTGAGATTGAGTCTATAACATGCAGCGTGTCCCTAATATGTGATCTTAACTTGACCACCATAGGTTGTAAAAAATGGTCAACATACTGGGACACGCTGGACGTCATAGACTCCACCCCAGAGACAATGGGTCTCCCTGGTGGGTTAATGGTATCTTTGTGTATCTTGGGTATGTGGTAGAACACCGGTGTTCTAGGGTTTCGTTTGAATAAGAAATCAAACTCTGCCTGGGTGATGATTCCCTCATGTTTTGCCTCTAAGAGGAATATTTTGAGATCCTTTTGATAGATGTCCATTGGGTCTCTTTGTAGAGGTGTATATGACTTCACATCACCTAACAGCCGATTTGCTTCTGCTATGTATACACTCTTATCTTGAAGCACTATTCCGCCCCCTTTATCTGCCTGTCTTATTACAATTTCACTCTCTTCGCTCAACTCTTTTAGAGCCTGTAGTTCGTTTTTGTGTAAATTCCTTTTATGTAATGAAGGTGTGTTTTGACAGAGGGATTCAAAGTCCTTCAGTACCAGTGTGTAAAAAGTATCAATGAATCCCCCCTTAGCTTGATAGGGAAAGAAGGTAGATTTTGGGATAAAAGGTGAATGTTTGATATTGACTATAGAAGATTCTAAGGAAATAGTATCTGCAACAGTGGAGGAAGACAATACTGGATCTTCCACATTTTCTACAATGTCCAATGCAACATCATTCAGATCTGTAGTATGTTGTGTAAAAATGTCCAAATTTGGGCCACAGTTTGTATCAATGTCCGCTATGTCAGAGCCATCTGCCAAGAGTGAAGTCATGGCTTTAATGCACTCCCTCTCTTGAGAACTGAACATCTCCTCCTTCTCCTTGCCCTTCATAGTGAAAAATCTCATAAGTGTGACCTTCCTAATATATTTGTTTAAATCTACAAATAAATTGAATTTTTTAGGTGAACTACTAGGTGCAAAGGAAAGACCCTTAGAGAGGAGTGCGGTATGATGTGCTGATAGTACAAAACTTGATAGGTTGAAAATACCGTGACTCTCCGGCATCAATGTCCTTAGTCTGCCTTCCTTCTTTCTTTGTTCACGCTGCCCAGATCTTCTTCCTCGCTGTCTCTTTTTCTGCGTTGTGAGGAGTGTTCCCGCGCTGTGGGATGTCTGTCCCATAGTGGGTAGGTTCTCCTTTTCTCTCTCTCTTCCTCCTTCTTCACCAACTCTAAAAAAGAAGCAGTATGTGAGGTTATTTTAGACCGAGGTGGTGTTGGATCCCTACTAGTATGTTTGGGAATGGTCCCCCTATTCTCTCCCCCTTCTTTAGTAGCCAGATCTAAATTCTTGGGGGAATCTGTCAAAACCTCAAATCTATTCTCTATAGAACACCCCGGTGTAGTGGGTTTGTTTTCCTTCTGTTTGTTCGTCCTAGGTGTATGTGTTCTAGATGTTCCTCCTGAGGTATGTTGGTAGTCCCTACTTCTTTCCCTATATTTATGTTGTTTCTTCCCTTTCTTAGGGGGATAGTGGTGTTTGGAATCATCTCGCTTAGCTCTTTTCCAATTGGTAACCTGATTAGTAGCATAATCATTGGTATCTCTCTGATATTTTGTATCCTTACGTTCCATAATATCTTTTTCATAGTTTAATACTCTCTTGTTCACCAATTGATCCAATTCCTGGAACTCTTCACTATCCACATGTGGCATTAAAATATGTTGTACATCCTCTATTTCCTTCTCAGTGAATTTCACTCTCTCCTCTCTATATGAGATTAATAAGCGAATCAATGAGAAGGAACATTTCTCCAAAATGGAGTTCCATTTTGAGGAAAAATCCTCACTGGTTTCAAATGTTGGTTTCTTTGTTACTCTTAAACCTCTAGGAATTATATTTTCATTCAGATATCTTTCCAATGAAAGTAGATCAAGCCAATGCTTCATCTCCTCCTTTGCCAATTTCTCAAGCCTAAAGAAATTGGTTTTTAAATCTATACCCTCCTCCATGGTCTCAACTATAATAGACTCAACTGGTTTGAGATAGTTTTGCCTTCTTGCTAATCTTTCCTTACTATTAGACATCATAATGAAAACTGTATTTCTGGCACCCAACCAACAGCTGCTGACCGTGGAGTTGAAAACTATTAACAATATATACAATGAGGGTCTGCGCTTGTGTGTGGAAAACCAGAAATATAGGATATATAAAATTGAATTAACTGATAAAAATCATAAATAGATAAACAAATTATTAATAAATCAATATAATGAATGCTACTATAATAAATCCTGAATAGTGAAATCAATTCATATACCAAAAGTGCACTGTGAATGTCTGATATAAAAAAAGCTAAAACATACAATTATACAAAAAAATGTGTGGTGCTGTGAACTTTGCCTTAATCTGCTAATTGCAGATAGTCCTCTAGAGTCCAACAAATAGGTCCAATAATTGGGGAGTGACAGAAGCACTTTTAGGATCAACCGGCAGCTTCTTAAAAGGGCACAACGACCTCCCTCTCCACCTGCATAGAAAAATATAAGAAAAAAAAGCGCCAAATCCTAGTGCATTACTGTGCAAAAATCGATATATTTAATTCCCAAAAATCTCAATAAAAATGAACTCACAAACATAAAACAATTAAAAGCATTGTATGAGTAATACTCATGCTCCTAGGACCAGGAAACGCTGCTTTGCTGTTGAAGTCCCTCCGTGGCTCCACTGGAACAGATAGCTGCCTCCGTTGTTCACTGCCTGCAGGAACTGACGAATCAGGCACTCCACGATGGTCTCTCCCCCGGTGCACACCAACCAGTTGCTTTTTAGTTCCCACCGGGGACGGTTGAAGTCGCGGACCAGCGGATGACGTCACGGGAACCGTTCTTAATACCGGACCGGTATAGATGTTCAGCAGTTCAATGGCAAGCGTTGAAAAGTCCACTGCACACCTTCCCTACGCGTTTCATCTGATTAACAGACTTCTTCAGGGGATGGACTTTGGGTGTGTGGTGTCTCATTTTATATATCCTATATTTCTGGTTTTCCACACACAAGCGCAGACCCTCATTGTATATATTGTTAATAGTTTTCAACTCCACGGTCAGCAGCTGTTGGTTGGGTGCCAGAAATACAGTTTTCATTATGATGTCTAATAGTAAGGAAAGATTAGCAAGAAGGCAAAACTATCTCAAACCAGTTGAGTCTATTATAGTTGAGACCATGGAGGAGGGTATAGATTTAAAAACCAATTTCTTTAGGCTTGAGAAATTGGCAAAGGAGGAGATGAAGCATTGGCTTGATCTACTTTCATTGGAAAGATATCTGAATGAAAATATAATTCCTAGAGGTTTAAGAGTAACAAAGAAACCAACATTTGAAACCAGTGAGGATTTTTCCTCAAAATGGAACTCCATTTTGGAGAAATGTTCCTTCTCATTGATTCGCTTATTAATCTCATATAGAGAGGAGAGAGTGAAATTCACTGAGAAGGAAATAGAGGATGTACAACATATTTTAATGCCACATGTGGATAGTGAAGAGTTCCAGGAATTGGATCAATTGGTGAACAAGAGAGTATTAAACTATGAAAAAGATATTATGGAACGTAAGGATACAAAATATCAGAGAGATACCAATGATTATGCTACTAATCAGGTTACCAATTGGAAAAGAGCTAAGCGAGATGATTCCAAACACCACTATCCCCCTAAGAAAGGGAAGAAACAACATAAATATAGGGAAAGAAGTAGGGACTACCAACATACCTCAGGAGGAACATCTAGAACACATACACCTAGGACGAACAAACAGAAGGAAAACAAACCCACTACACCGGGGTGTTCTATAGAGAATAGATTTGAGGTTTTGACAGATTCCCCCAAGAATTTAGATCTGGCTACTAAAGAAGGGGGAGAGAATAGGGGGACCATTCCCAAACATACTAGTAGGGATCCAACACCACCTCGGTCTAAAATAACCTCACATACTGCTTCTTTTTTAGAGTTGGTGAAGAAGGAGGAAGAGAGAGAGAAAAGGAGAACCTACCCACTATGGGACAGACATCCCACAGCGCGGGAACACTCCTCACAACGCAGAAAAAAGAGACAGCGAGGAAGAAGATCTGGGCAGCGTGAACAAAGAAAGAAGGAAGGCAGACTAAGGACATTGATGCCGGAGAGTCACGGTATTTTCAACCTATCAAGTTTTGTACTATCAGCACATCATACCGCACTCCTCTCTAAGGGTCTTTCCTTTGCACCTAGTAGTTCACCTAAAAAATTCATTTATTTGTAGATTTAAACAAATATATTAGGAAGGTCACACTTATGAGATTTTTCACTATGAAGGGCAAGGAGAAGGAGGAGATGTTCAGTTCTCAAGAGAGGGAGTGCATTAAAGCCATGACTTCACTCTTGGCAGATGGCTCTGACATAGCGGACATTGATACAAACTGTGGCCCAAATTTGGACATTTTTACACAACATACTACAGATCTGAATGATGTTGCATTGGACATTGTAGAAAATGTGGAAGATCCAGTATTGTCTTCCTCCACTGTTGCAGATACTATTTCCTTAGAATCTTCTATAGTCAATATCAAACATTCACCTTTTATCCCAAAATCTACCTTCTTTCCCTATCAAGCTAAGGGGGGATTCATTGATACTTTTTACACACTGGTACTGAAGGACTTTGAATCCCTCTGTCAAAACACACCTTCATTACATAAAAGGAATTTACACAAAAACGAACTACAGGCTCTAAAAGAGTTGAGCGAAGAGAGTGAAATTGTAATAAGACAGGCAGATAAAGGGGGCGGAATAGTGCTTCAAGATAAGAGTGTATACATAGCAGAAGCAAATCGG
>NC_134484.1:169037932-169110432 GCF_040206685.1 Ascaphus truei | reverse complement strand
TCAGCAGACGTCCGTATGCGTTCAACTTCACACAACATACACTTGAAGAGAGAAAAAATGGTAGAAGCTTCCACATTGCACAGCCATCCACGTAAATCATACAAATTTATGATTTATGAAGCAATCGAATCAACGCCAGAGAAAAGTGCAAACGTGGCCAAAATCTATGACTTGAGCCAAAAGAAATATCCATACTACCAACAACCTGACATACAACGAAATTTTAAAACTTCTGTACGATTCACTTTATCCGCAAATGAATGTTTTGAGCGTGTCCATGATCGGCTAGATCAACGATATGGATGCTGGCATGTTGCGCCATCATTTAAACTTACCTTGGAACATGAAACATATCTTCTGTTAAATAGCATATTTTTGCCTAATACCAGTGACACTGAAGCCGCACCGACTGTCGCGTCTGCTGATCTACCTGCACCCTCCATTCAGCCAGACCAGATGCAAGATGGACATAACTAATATGATATGTATCCAAACTTATATGGGCAATACCAATGTGCAGTGTTCAACAAACCTATACATTTGCTCGCCCCGGGCGAGTGGATTTAACCCCCGGGCGAGTAAATATTGGCCCAAGCAGCACACGTTTGGTACTAGGTGGCGAGTAGATTTTTTTGTGTGGCGAGTAGATTTTTGGGTGATTTGTCAACCACTGCCAATGTGGATGGGAAAACAACCAACAACAGAACGTACCTCCGGACGTCTTGTTTGAAGAAGCCACTGCAGATCCATATGACGCCCTCATGGAGATGTGTGTGATTCAGGATTCAACGGTTGCCTCAACCATGGATGATACTGTTGTGCCTTCCTGCAGCGAGCAGTTGCAGCCAAATCAGCTTTGACTTCTACAAGAATGGTAAATACAAATTTCGTTATGCCTTTACTCAAATTATATATGTCTACATTAACAATATACACCATTTGTTAGCCAAATGAGTGGATACAGCTTAACATTGCAGACAGGCTTACATGTAGCGTGCACAAAGACATTATTTCCTATAACAATATACTACATGAAGAACCATTAGTACACATTGGTGACGGAGTCCTAAATCCTAGATTATTATAGCTTTTAAAGTATCATTTCAACATGTTACACTAACTGTAACACACACACACCTCATTGTTTATCATTCAACATATAAAAACAAAGTGTCGCCCACATATGACGTGGGAACGTGGTAATGTCCCAAGGCGTCCTTAAAAAGGTTACCGATGCAAGCCCCACCCCCAACCAATGTGCGCGTGTGAAACTGTATTGGCTGTGCCCGTAGCTTATTGTTACGCTCAGTGCAGTGTGTCATGCACGCGCATCGGTGGGGCGGTGCATGCACAGTGCTGGAGGCCAATGTTAATTCAGTGGGAGGGGTGTTTGCGTGCATTTCACGGTGCCTTAACATGATGTCACACGTCTTTTGTTCGCTCATTGGCTGATCGTCCGTTTTTTCCGTGGGCACACATCCGTTTACAAAGTTTAGATATGTGCGTGTGTAGAAGTGATTTTGTTTCGCTTCCATATCATAACTTTCAGCCATGATATGCGTACTGCTAGCAGCACCATGGAGGGACATGTATTGAATGCACAGCGTACACATCGTTTTGCGCATACGCTAAGACTTAGTCCACACATTCATGACGTGCGCGCGCAACAGACGTTGTGCGCGCACATTAATATGTACACTGGCGGCACACTTTATTGAAGTGCGGCCAGTTCCGCAAGCCGGGAGATTTCCCGGCTTGCTAGTGGCATCCCCTCGGCATGCCGCGCGTCACCGATGCGCGGTCACGCGTCATCGGGTGCCTGCGCCCCCTGCACACGCGTCCAGGGCTCCCCGAGGGAGCCCTGGTGTCCCGCGATGTGGGGGATGGCGGCAGGGGGTTCCGGGGGACCCGGCGGACCCGGAGAGGAGAGGGGGAAGCCGCGATCGGCGGGCCTCTCCTCCGCTGCTTCGGCGCGCGCCCGGCACCCTCCGGCGCGCGCCAGTTAACTGCTGCGGCCGAGAACGGGCAAATGCTCGAATAAACTCGGCCGCAGAAGTATACAGGCACCGGAAAAATCATATCAGTAGTAATGCCAGCAACGCCATTCGAAAAATGACACAGTTCTGTATCTGTAGTTTTATCCTTGCAGTTTAAACATATACGTTACTTATGCGTGAATATCCACAATCATATAGAGATGTGTTAAGCGTTGTCATGCTGAGACATATATAAATGTGCCATCTTTGAACATCATGTGTTTGCTGTATTTCACAGATGTCGCGGATGAATACATGGGACCAATGTATGATTTCAGATGAGCCAATCGTTATATTAGATGATTGTGACAACGAGTGAACAACTATTATAATAAATATGTAACAATGCTTTCAATGATTGTTGCGCAGATTAACAATCACTACATAATGTTATCCTATTATGCAAATATTTACTATGCACTTAATTAACATAATGATGTTGCTTAGCACTGAAGTTAGAACTTATATTGTTTTTTGGTTCTTTTCTACTAACATTATATGTATTGCCATGTGATATATGCAACCAACATTATCACTCAGCAAACACATTAATCTACTATATATTATAATCTCAATGTGACTTGTCAAAGAATGTAAATGCTACATAACAACTCAGAGACATTGTATCTGAACGTACACAATAACAATAGGGAGGTGATAGAAACTGTTTAGTCGTGTGCATTTTATATTTTCACCTAAGTTGTAGTGCTAACCTAACATGCATGAGCTAATGAATGTTAGCTAAAGATCATGAAACATGAACATTTGTGTGTACATTTTATTCACACGACTAACTATAGTTTAGTGTTATTAGTAAACGTTCAACACATACATAGCTAAGTGAGGCTGATGATAAAAGCAACATTATTATGTTTGTTTATATTATTTCACGTAGAAATACATGCATCACACAAAAAGTACAACATACACACACACACACACACACACACACACTGTTGCTGAAATGTGTGCGTATGCAAATGTCCACTTCATTTATGTTCATATGTTGACATTAGTTATAAAGGATCATGATCATTAGGAATAACTAACGTGAATGAAATAAAAATTATATTAACAACATTGTCATTGTGTTGAATGAATTAGGAAAAGTTGAGAATCCAAAGAACTATACTTTGGAATGGTGTTAACATTTTGACACATGTTACATGTAAATCAAATCAACACACATCTTTCACTTATACATACACATGTGACAATGTAGTAATCAACATGAAGATGAAGTGATACAACAACTAATCACATACATTGCAATGTTAATGATGTTTAAAACATTGGGGTCTTTTCATACAAACATGCATTGAGTGTTCACATCGCTCATGTGCATCAATGGATGTTCTCCTCCCATAATCAATAGCTGAGCAGGGTTTATCCTCTTCTCTCCCCCAACGCCTATAATCCATGAATGGATGTTGTTACATTTGCTCAATTACATGTTATGTAATGTCCCTAATGGTTTTAAAAGACACTGCACAATAACCACCAATGTAGCTAAACGCACGTACACAATACAGAAACGACATGTTTCAATTGTCACATCTTTTTCATTACGTTCTGTTTATACATCCTGTAACGATACCTGTATCGAGGTTTGCACATCTTATGACAGATGTGAATTGAAATACATACCATGAGCAGTCATTGAAGTGATATACCTTGAAAAAGAAAACATGAATGAATATAAATCATTGTCATGACATGTTCATTAAGGTAAGCAACACACAGAATTGACAATTTTGTATGTGATATGAAACAACATCTAGAATACGTCAAATATGATCTGAAATACACAATAGTGTACACATCATTGTGACTCACATGTCACACTGCAAAAGAAACATTGTATGTAACCATACTGCACTAGCTATTGACTATGGACATAGTAGTTTTATTGTGTATGCATAACCAAAAAGAGCATGTACATAAAATATAGATTTAGTACACATTATTTCTTCACGTACACACAACACCTTTTATTGGTAAGAAGTATAATACAACCTGTTGATGAATGACATACCGGTGCCACATGCAATTGTCCACACAGCAGAGAAGAGAAAGGTGTGCGAACCATATTCATCTGTTTCCTAAGTGAATGGTATTTGGACAAATGTATTTATCATAACAAAGAATGAATACATCTATGTAGTACTATGAACATATATGTATTTGCTTACATGAAAAAAATGTGTTTATGACATTCAGACTTGTCTCAACACCACTTGCTGTTTGGTCAGTGTCAGCTGGTAAATTGACGGGATGCTCCTCCTCCAAACCCTGACGTATGTCTGTTTGTACATTATTGCGGAGTGCCACATTGTGCAAAATGCAACATTCAATTATAATATCAGACACTTTAGCAGGCTTATATTGAAGTGCCCCACCAGTTCTATCGAGACACCTAAATCTTGTCTTGAGAAGCCCAAATGTCCTCTCTATGACGGATCGCGTAGATATATGGGCAACATTCTACCTCTCCTCTGCTTCACATTGAGGGTTTGCCACAGGGGTCAACAGCCACGGCCTAATTTCGTATCCTGAGTCACCTATAATCCATCGTGCACAAATATGAAACAATTTGTGTTAACATTATGATATACAACATTTCCTAGAAAACCAAGAGTTGTTTGTTAACACATCATAATATGTACTCACCCACCAGCCAACCAGGTCCAAAATTGCCTTCTTCGAAAGCACTGATGAGTTTCTCAGGATAGAGGAATCGTGACTGGAACCAGGGAATTTGGCTACCACATGCATAATCTTCATCGTGGCATCGCATACCACCTGTACATTCAGGGAATGGTAGTGCTTACGGTTGCGGTAAGCATGCTCACTCTGACTAGGCGGGATCAAAGAAACATGAGTGCAATCGATTGCACCCATCACACATGGTATCCCGGCTATGGTATAAAAGCCATTCCTCACTTCCAGCTACTCTGTGTGCTCTCTAGGAAAATGAATATAATTCCTAGCGCGTCTATTGAGTGCACATAGAAACTGGGTAAAGGTCTCGCGAGAATGTAGATTGCGAGACCCTGCCCACTATGCCCAGAGTTGTCTGGAATGACGCGGAAGCAAGATAATGTAATGAGCACAGCATTTTAACAAGCCCAGGGACTACACGACCTCTGGCTGTCACAAAATCTAAATCTCCCCGTATCTCTTCATAAAGAGCTAAGATTGCTGCTGAACTCAAACGATAGCGACTTACAATCTCCTCCTCACTCATCCCATCTAACAGGGTCCTCTCCCTGTACAAACGAGGACGAGGCACAACTTCTCTCCTCTCTCTTCTCCTCTCATCTCCTTGCCCTCTCCCTCTCCCTTGACCTCTCCCTCTCCCTCTCCTGTCCGTGTGCCTGTCCCTGTCACTGTCCCTGCCACTGATCCTGCCTCTGTCCCTGTCCCTTCCTTGGCCTGTGACATTCTCTCCATCAGCAAGCCTCTCGTCCAATAGAATCTTCCTCCGTCTCATAAACATTCGCATCATTTTCAGGTCTGTAGCTGTGAATGCGCAGGTAATTGCCCTCCTTTAAATACCTATGTGATGATGTCAGGTGACTTGCTGAAGTGCAAGGTGTTACATTAACATATCCAAGTTGTTCACTCCCAACGTGTATCCAGTAGCAATTAAAAGGATTATTTATGTGTGTTCACCAGGCAATCATGATATTTGAGAATGATGTAACGTTAAGCTTTGTACAAGCATTTATTGTCAAGTATTTCTGGAATGTGTAATGCATGTACCACTTCTGAACACAACACTCAGTCATCTAATTAGGATACAACCATGACATTTACTTTGAGAAACTACATTGCAACATGTGTAATTTGGCATGTTATTGTCACCTGTTCACATGAAGTAATTGTAAGGCAAATATGCATAATTTAATGCCATCAGGATAGTTGCTATTGATTCAGTTTCAATCGTGTAAAAATGAGTAACTATTATAGATGTGTGTATAAGTTAGCATGAAGTGATTGTAATGCATCGTGTACAATGTAAACATGCAATGTTATTGAGTGTCCATTTGCGGACGTCATCAAAAGAGGGAGGTCACAAAGTACATGTAAACATGAAAACAAACAGCTACATTTACGTTTGAACATGCGTTACACAATTCAAGCATTGTAAAATGTATAGCAACATTACTATACGCTGGATCTGTTAGATGTGTGAAATGTGTTACATCATATAATAAATTGAAGCACACTTAAGTAACATGTTTGATATGATGTGACCTGTTCCTTTAAGAGTTGAGTATAGGATTTTCCCTTGACACATCATAACATTAAGACTAATGTGACACGCAAATCATCATAACATTGAAGAGTACAATGTTATGCAAATAATAAACGTAAGGGGTGACACGATGAAGTGAATGACCTCAACACTGTAATGCCAAGCATATTTTATTATGAGCAATAGAAAGTAAACAGTCCTATAATGTTATAAGTCCCCGCTCCATTGACTCCATTGATGTAGAAATGAGGTTTTTTTTCTAAGTGCCGTCCCGGCAACCTTGCCGATCGTTCTCCCCTCCAACTTGCCAACTTTAGTTGGCGGGACCAATTGCCGATGAAATCTCCATTTCTGAGTGCCGATCAGCACCGATAAGCTGATTGGGGTACTTGAATGCAACCGATTTCAAAAAGTGCCGAAAAGTGCCGATAAGTGGGTTATTGGCAGCCGCATGCCGATAAATTTTTATCGGCAAGGAGAACTGCCGATTTTGAGCACTTATCGGCGCTTACTGAATCTCAAAACCAATTTTGGCGGGAAAATGCCGATAAAAGCCTTATCGGCGCTTACTGCATGAGGCCCTTGTTCCTGTAGTCCTCCAGTCCTAGTTGTACCTGGCCATGCAATCTATGTGATTGCATCTACTACATGCGGAACTTGTCCCATTCCCTCATGATAACGGTGACCGTGCTGGTAGGAGCATGATTCACTAAGGAGGGTTGGTTGTCTTGGATGGCCAGGTGTATGTTTCTAGCCACCGTGTATCACATCTGGTGTATCACCAACTCTTTCCATCTCATGATAGTGTCTTGCATGATAGACATGCCTTCGGGATGGCAATATGCTGCTGGAAGTGTCTCTGACTGACATCCCAATGAATCCACCACTCATAGTTCGGAGAAAGCGATCTTATCCTCCACTATTCGTGGTTGAGCACATTGCCCGAATCCCAGGCCCAGGGTTTTCTTCCCACAGGCCATTGTCTGGCGTTGCACTCAGTCCAGGCCTTCTGGGCAGAACATTGGCTCTGATGTTCAAGGGCCCCGGCTTGTATTTTAGGGTAAACTGATAATTAGACAGGGTGGCCAAGCACCTGTGGCTGGTTGCATCCAATTTGGCAGAGGTCAGGATGTAGGTCAATGGATTGTTGTCAGTCCGTACCTCGAAAAAGAGACCCCGTAAAAGTAATTGTGTAGTTTATCGACTACCGCCCACTTGAGTGCTAGAAATTTCACTTTGTGAACTGGATAGTTTTGTTTACTCGGCATCAAGCTGCGTCTCACATACGCTACTAGGCGGAAGCTAGCAGGATATTTTTGATATAACACGGCTCCCAGCCCGTTGAGGCTGGCATCCACATGCAGGATGTACGGCTGCTCTGGATTGGCATACATAGGACAATACAGGGGCCACATGAGACTTTTCTTAAGCCCTGCGAATGCCTTCTCGGAGGCGGACGTCCATTTGTCTCCGAACAGTGCTCGTGCAGTTTTGGCTTTTTGCCGAGGTACCTTAGGGTAGATTTTCAACAGGTTATTGAGGACCTTGTCCTTGCTGGAGTACCCCTCTATGAATCTGGGGTAGAATCCACAAAACCCCAGGAAGGATCGTAGCTCCATCATGTTGTCTTTTCTGGGCCAGTTCACTATGGCTTCGAGCTTAGCGGGGTTGGTATCCACTCCTTCTGCGGACACTATGTGGCCCACATAGGTGACCAAGGGCGTCAGAAGTGACACTTGTCTAGGGACAACTTCATGCCTTCTTTTCTCAGTCGATCCAGGACCTTCAGAAGGCGTTCTTCATGCTCTTCTAATGTTTTGCCAAACACAATGATATCATCCAGATAAACTAGACATTCCAGGGGATTCATATTACCTATTGCTATTTAACTCTGGAATGTCGCCGGAGCACCACAAATGTCTTGGGGCCTCTGGGTGAACTGGTAGAACCCAAAGGGGCAGACAAATGCTGTCTTCTCCTGGTCTTCGGGGCTCATGGGTACCTGGTAGTATTCAGACCACAGGTCCAGTAGGATGAACCACTGACTGCTTGATAAGGCGCTGAGGATTTCTTTGATCAGCGGTAAGGTATATTGGTCTGGTACCATGTGGTGGTTCAGCGTGCGATAGTCCATGCATAGGTGAATGGACCCATTCTTCTTCTGCACTACCAAAATAGGACGGGCTACAGGACTCTGTTACGATACCCGCTGTCTCCACCTCCTTCAAGATGTCCCTCATGTCCTCCACATCCCTGGGAGTTATGTGACTGGAATGCTCCTTGAATGGCATGGCATCATTCAATCGGATCATGTGTTGTGCACTCTTGCTGCAGCACACATTCATCTCACTGGTGGAGAACACCTACTGGTGTTCTGCCAATTTGTCACTGAGCCATTTCTTCCATTCCGCTGGCAGGGTTGATTCCCCGAAGTCGAACTGCAATCTGGAAGGGCCTTCTTGTACGGTAGCCACACTCACATGCGCAAGAAGGAGTCCCCCAAAGTACTGAGGGTGCCCTGGGCACCTGTAACCCGATGATCGCACGCTCAAGCCCACCCAAAGTGTGAGGTAGTGCTATCCCCCTTGTGATGTGATGTGCACGGTGGGTACCTTCCTGGCTACGACCAGGGAATTGTGAAGATCCTCTATTAGCAGAGCCACATCCGTGGTCCCACAATGTGGGGTCTGCAAAATTCCCTCATGCCTTGTCCCGATCTGCCTTGAGAGGCAAGCTCCAGCTGGAGTGTCTCGCCTAATGTCTATGATGGGGCCTGTGGCCTGGTCCCATACCACAGAGCACGGTGGGGCCATACAGTCACTGGTGCATTAGTGCTGCTATAACTAATGGGGAAGCGTCCCTACCTGGGGCCTTACCTACAATACTTTGCTGAGGGGACTTAGGGCCTAGCTACAATAAAGAATTACTTTTCGGTGCTGTAACTCTTGTTTTTTTGTTCAATAAATTCAATTTATGTCTGTGGATAGTGCTACAAGTATATATGAATATATCTTATTGCTTAAGGCATATACTACGACACCATCTCCTTTGTACAAATAGCCAGTGATTACATGTTTTAACACTATTGCTAACAGTGTACTGACTTTGCTAATGCCTAGATTTATCAATTAAGGACATTTATGTTGTCACCTCAAATTTAAGATGAGATATATTAGACTTCATCATAGCCCTCTTATGTGTGCCCAATACATACACTAATTAAATACCAGCAGTCACCGCCTATCATTAGTGTAGGGTACTACGACTGATGCTAAACCTCAATTTTTTATGGTCGTGGCGCACTTCCGTCTCAGTCTGGTTCACTCCGCAACACATAAATAATTGCTGGAGAATTAGACTTAGCTTCTCGCGTTCATGGGGGCAGTAAGTCTTACTACATCCGTATTACACAATGCAACTACAATTTGTTACAATGTTGCTAGTTCTGTAAATATTGGGTACAAATGTGGCTCATTCTGTAAAATTTGTATTCTCATTATGTTATTACATTACTCTACCTACATCAACAAAACTTTAGGTATGTTTTAATTCACATATTATTGAATAGTAAGTTTTCTTTCCACAATGTACATCTTCAAAGAACTGGCAGTTGTTAGTTTTCTTTATTCTCTCATCACCATGGCAACCGATTGGGCACCAACAACTGTTTTCCCTGCGGCATCATTCTGGTCACTATGTAGTTGCACTTGGAGTGGTCACATTAGTTTGTCATTAAAAAGGTCCATGAGGGGGCCGAAACGTTGATTAATTAAGAATACACTTACACTTTTTTTTAAGTCCACTGGAGTGCTTGTTTTGGACTAAATATCTATAAATATTACTGAGTCAGTAAAACTGATTTTCTTCATTAGCAGCCTTGTATGCTTCAGTGGAATCTCACACATTAACATTAGTAATTTTCCATTAGTATACACTTTTTTGATCCAGAATCTCAATGATTAGGAATCTCATTTATTTTGGTTCTAGAAGAGGATATCCCTTTAATACGGTCATGACTCATCCCTTCCATAAAGACTATATCATTTAATTTGTGGTACCTGGGGTCCACATTAGAGATGTTCAAATTTCTTCAAATTTGCTTGTCAAACTTTTCACCAAAAATATAAACTATGTTTGGCTTTGCGAAATGTTTCACAAAATATTGTCAAATTAGCTTGATTTGCAAAAAAAAGTTCTTTGTTTGAATTTGCAATGCACATTGACTAGAGTTGTATGAAAATCTTCAATTTTGCGTTGCACATTTTTTTTTTTTTTTTATATAAAACAGGCACATTTTGCTACGTTTGCGTACCTGTGCAAAAAACTCACGGATCTCTAGTCCAGATAAATAAAGTGATTTCACATAAAGCAGGCTCATGGTATCATCAAAGGCAACTGTACTGTAGTAGTCTCAAGATTCTTGCAGAATTGGGGCAAAAAAGCTTTGGAAATCATAAAAACGTTTCTGATTTGTTTCTGCATACTGACACCTTTAAAAAAACATTTATTTTACATTCTGTCAGTTTAAAATGCCGCTTCCACTGCTATTTCATTTCTAAATGTTCCAAATTTCGTTTAATGCAAAAAAAAATAAAAGTGTAAAAGAAGGTAGCAAATGTTCAATTTTCTGTACTAAGATTCACATTTTGTGTACCTTGTTAACAAAATTCAATTTAAATTCCAAAAGCCCTGGCCCCTGCAGACATTGTCAGTGATATGATAAAGCTAATTAAGGCATGCCTGGTGTTAACAGTTTCATTAGAGGAGATAATATTCCAGAAGAAAAATAAGAAATCATTATGATGAATGCCTCAACATTACATTACATGTTAATGAAGTGTAAATGATCTAATTATTTTTTAAAGAAAACAGATTCGATTAAAGTGTCAGAATTAAATTGGAAAGGACAGCTTATTGTACTTTTTATGTACAGACAAGTTAACATTAATTAGGCACAATGTACAGGAACAAATGAGGCGCAACCCTCAATGAACAATCATGCATCTGTTGCTCAAGGCAGGTTTCCTGACAAACTGTATTATGGAAATATTGTAAGCCAATTTAATATAGCAAACAGCAATGTGTCAGTGAAGAACATGTCAACGAGGAATATGTATTCTACCCTCTTAAATATTTACAGAAGAAAAAGCATCATGAGTATCAAAGTCATAGTTTCATAATTTGCTGTTGCTAAATTCTGTCTGCCACATGACTTCCAGCTTTTAACTACATTGTTTAATGGTTGAGAGGGCAGTCTCTTGTCGCATCAGTGTGAACCAATGGCAGTTATATGTTTAGTGGGCAAAATCTTGGCGATTTCATGCTTTGTTTTAAAATCACAAAAAGCATTGGTATTTTCAGATCATTTTTCAATATCTTAGTGGATAAAGGGGGCCTATGCAGAAAGGTCCAATAAGTCAGTTATCAGTAGCTTTTCATCAAAAAAGCCTACTGATATTCTGTAAGCTCTGATGTTTTGGCAATACAAGACATTTTCGGCAAAAAAATCTTCCAAAAAAAATAATAATCGCCAAACGCGCGCCGATAAACCACTTATCGACACTTATCGACATTTTGTCAAACTCGATCAATTCTAGTAAGGTGGGAAGAAGCTGCCGAGAAGCGGCGAGACGGAACTTAGAAAAAAAATGTATTTTTTCTGCATCGGATTCATGCCGGGAAACTCCAGGGCTGATATCCATTAATATCAGCACCAGGGCGCCCCCGGCATGAATCAGATGCATGAAAAATGCATTTACAGTCAACTTCATTACCTTAGCGGCTAACGACTAAAGCAATGAAGGGATTAGCCACCAGTGCCATGCTTATTATGGGTAGCAGTGGTGGGTGAAGGTGGCATTTGGCACATGGTGAGTGTTTCGGCCTTGCGTGGGGCTTGCGGGTGGACTTAACACCTTCATTACCTTAGCGGTTAATATCGCTAAGGTAATGAAGGGCTAACCCCTCCTGCTACCCACCCAGTAGGCCTAAACACCCATCATTGGGGATAATACCCCCTTCACCCACCACCACTACCCACAATACAAAAAAATACACACAACAGCCTTACTAGCCACCTCCTAGGCCACCAAAAACCATTACAATATTTAATAAACAACAATACACAACCCACCACCTGTGCCCCCACATAAAACCATTGTTTATTTTGGAACACACAAGATTAATACCACAGGCTGGCGGGGTTCCTCATGTGGTCCCCACGGGTGTCCGCGGACCCAACAAGGCACCCCGGGGGTTCCCACAGGTGTCTGGGGGCCCTTGGGTGGTCCCCACTAGGCTCAATTGATTCATACAACCACTAGGCAACACATTAATTAAAGAAAAACAATCCCAAGATTGAAGCGGATTAAAACCAGTAGCCACCAAAATACATCATTAAATAAAATCGCTAACCAATCTGTAAAAAGAAAAAAACAAGCCATGACAATTCGAATCAATTTAATCTAAACAATAAAAATAAATAGAAAATAAAACAGTCAATAGAAGAAATGCATTTGCCAAAAAATGCATTGGCTCCCACTGTATTCATCTGAACCCTAAACAGGCTCAGATTAATACATTAGTTGTCAATGGGCAATGAAAAACATAAAAAAAGAAAAATCCAATCAAAAAAACCTGTAAAAATCCATTCAATATTTCTCTAACCTTTAGAAGCGTTGGCCATCTGAATCCTGGGGAATCAGCAAGCTCTCATACTGTGACGTCACGAAACATAATCCAACGCCATCCACCTTAAAGATCAAGGAAAGGTAACAAAATTCTTCTTTCTGTAATCTTCCATCATCTTCTTCTTTCTTCATCTGTGATTTTTTCTTGTTTTTCTTTATCTTCAGTCTTTATTTTCATTTGTTAATCCAATAACCCCATGTTAAATCCACTATGTTGACCTGACGGCTTCTTGAGCTCAAATGAGACGTCACAGCCTTAAATATGGCCTGTGACATCACATTTGGGCGACAAATGCTTCACACGCCATCTGATTGGCTGTGAAAACCATGTGCCCTTTTATTTATGTGACGTCATGAAAGGGACTGAAGCCAGCCAATCAGAATGGCTGTGCTTCATTCCCCTTTAACATGACGTCACCAAACCGACATGGCCACAGTCACATGGTAGTTCAGCCAATCAGATTGTGAGAACTCTATATCCCCAATCTGATTGGTTGTAGTAGACCATGTGACGGTAGCCATGTTTGATTTTGTGACATCATCTTAAAGGGAAATGAAGCACAGCCATTCTGATCTAAACTGGTTTGTGTAATGTGTCAGGGTTCTGCTTGCCACAAACCAGGGTCGGACCGCGAGGCTGAGGTGGGGTTGTAAAAGCACCGACCTGAGACCGCGCAGGCTGATCCGGATTGCGCAGTTCGTTGTCGTACATCGCAGGATCAGGATTGGAGAAGACAGCGTCGTCGTTGTAGAAGCAAGGGTCAGGACAGGAGACATCAGGATAAACATTGTTCAGGCAAGGGTTCGGCAACAGGTAGTCAGGAGAGCCCCGCTTCAGCTTAGGAGCGCGGGGTTGGCCTCTGCGCGAGCGACGACCATGGCCCATGGTACTGGTCACAGGAGATGGTAGGCAGACCAGAGTAGCACACCGCTTTGCTGCACGGGTGCACCAGTGCTACAGCGCAAGAGTCCTGAGCGGCTGGGGAATCCTCTGTAACAGCGCAGGAACCAGGACACGGCCTCTCTAGATTAGGGAAAGAGTAGGCCTCAGGAACCAGGAAGCTGAAGATCCACAGGAAAACCTCCGCTACAGTGCAGGAATCAGGAGACTGAAGGGCGCGGGGGATACCTTTGCCTCAGTGCAGGAAAGCAGGAAGCTGAAGACATAGGGGATACCTTTGCTTCAGCGCAGGAGAACAAGCGGGAGCTTGAACGAAGCTGAAGGACGCAGGGCGGAACCTCCGTATCAGCATAGGAGAACAAGCGGCTTGAAGGGAGCTGAAGGACGCAGGGCGGAACCTGGTATCAGCATAGGAGAACAAGCGGCTTGAAGAAAGCTGAAGGACGCAGGGCGAAACCTGGTATCAGCATAGGAGAACAAGCGAGGGCTTGTGGCAAAACAGTCGACATCCAGTTAGGACTATGCTCGGCAGGGAGCATTATGGGAAGACAGTACTTAAAGGCCAGCGGGCCAATCCCCGGAGGGGGGTGTGAAGGTACTGCTCCAATGAATGAATGCAAGTCTAGGTTGCAGTGATAGGCTGCACAGCTGCAGTAGATACCAGAGGGAGTGTGTATTGCTTTGGTGAGTGAATCCAGGCTGCAGCAAACATCAGGAGAGATGCTCCAGGACTGCACAGGTCTGCAAGGTAAGGCAACCAGTAAACCGCGGAGCGGATTCCTTACAGTACCCCCCCTTCACGCGAGACCTCCGGGCGAACATGAGCACTCATAGAGTTGGAGGACCGGGAATTGTTGCTGAACAGTCTAGGATTGGGGTTAGAGTCGTACTCCAGAGACTCATGATTAGTCCTTAGTGTACCCCCACCCCCCGGTGAAAACTGTGGCCAGACAGGGCCATCCATGGGCCTTGGGGACATTGAGTTGTTCCTAAAATTCTTTAGGTAGAAAGGGCATCCGTAAACGAGCAGTTCTTTGGTGAGTACAGTTCTAAGAAATAAGAGTAGTAGAAGTAACATCCTTGGTACATGGCTCGCCCCGCAAAATGACTTGGAAATCCAGGGCTGTGAAGAACCAGAAGGTTCCAGAGCAGAAACGGCAGAAGAACCCCTACAGGAAGCCCAGTCTTTAATAAAGGAACCTGAATCTAGGATCAGCGGCCCTGATAATAGATCGAATACACCAGGAGGAACTTTGTAACAGAAAAAGTCTTGGCTGACCACTGCATGTTGAAATTTGCGAGAAATTTTTCCTCTAGAAGGCTCCCAGGTAATGGTTAGTAAGCGTATAGGCTGGTTGGAAGCATCTCCCGGTATTGGTATGGAAGGTGACAAGGCAAGCAGTTAACCCGGCATAGGGACCGAAATCTTGGGATACGTACAGAGTATTTCCAACTGAGAGGAAATAACAGGGGCAACCGAAAATTCCGAGGGACAAAACCATGGTTTAGCAGGAGCAGAGAAGCAAACAACAGTAGAGCTCTCCAATACTGGGAAATCTTCATTGGGAGATAGTATTGTCAGTGAATCAGGAATAGTCCTTGGGATCTTCAAATCAGTAGCTTGAGAAAAAGGCAGAGCCAGGGTAGTGGTGGGAGGGAAGCTAACATCAGAAGCTGAAGTCTGTACCTCAGTGACAGAGCCTTGAGAATCAACAAGCAGCAAGTATGAACTATGAAAACTCTTAATGACAGGCACCTTAGGAGTACAAGGAGTCTTTTCCGAAACTGCAATGGCCCTAACCACAGGGGTACCTAACCTGACAAAAACATGAATAGGTGTGTTTTCTAGTGCAAAATCTCTGATCACAGGACTCCTAACCGATAGTGAGGGTGTCTGGGTTTTATTAGAGAAAAAATCAGATGTATTGATAAGTGACTTAGAAACAACTACTGAGGTTCTAGATTTGCTGGACATGTGAGAAAAAATACCCTTTAAGACAGGAGCTTTAATTTCCTCCCAGAGTAACCCCATGTTTGCTGGGACATATTTAGACACAGTACTGAGGGACTGGGTTTCAGCAAAGGCAGGACAGCTAAATAGCTCAGATTTAAACCCCAGGACTTGTAATATGTGCATGGTGACCTCAGACAGTACTAAGGGAGTGACCACAGATATGCTGATCCCCAAAGGATTAGCCTGGAGAGAGAAATCAGGGGGACCCCAGACAGGATACTCATTGTAGAAAGAGCTTCAGAATCAGAAGGAGAATCATTACCTCTCAGAGTCTCAAAACTAGTAAGACACAATTCAGCGAAAAGGGAAACCGTGTGCAAGCTTTTTACTAATCTATATGAAAAAGCGTCACTTTTGGGAGAAAACCGTGTGTCAGCAAACATTCCTGGGAAAACAATATGAACCCCAGGAGAGACATACAGACTACTGTATGCTTTTAACCCTAAGCTTAAAGAGGAGAAGAACTCAGACAGTACACGGGGGTTAATCATAACTGTACTGGTCTCTGAAGTAGGTATTTGGTAAGGAATATCTGGGAAACCAGAAATTACTGCAGACTCCATAATGTGGGAACTATGCGCTGAAGCAGGGATCACCGCTATGTGGGCGACAGGCTGGTTCAGTGAAATACCCGGGAGAAGGAACTCTGCGACCAAGCTTAGGGAAAAACCTGACTCCTGACTACATTTATCAGGAACCAGAACTTTAGCCGAAGTCTCCGGAGGCGAAGCTGCGGAAACTTGAGCTGAAGCAGGGGATTTATAGCAAAGAATATCTCGGGACTCCGTACGGTTATGGGAATCCCTCAATGCAACCTCTGCTGTCTGACTTGTGGACTCATTCTCTGAGGCTAAAACGAAGGCATTAACTTGGAGGCAGCAAGAATTTACAGGGGTTAATGCAGACAGTGCCTGAGAGTAAAACACAGGAATTTTTTTCTCTGTATTAGGAGAGACAAGGGATCTCTCCTCTGGAGCTAGGGGCATGACCGTGGCTGGCAGAGAACAGGGAATTATCAAAGGAGACTCAGAGAGCTGCCCCACAGGGGTTAATACAGAAATGACCCTGGGAACAGAACTTAGGGATTCTTTCTCTGACGTGTAAGCGCACAGGACTGCCTAGCAGAGTTTAAAGCTGGAAAACCCTCAAGAGCTGGAGTGACAGATTCGGAGTTAGAAATAGGGGAACAAAGGGACTTATTCTCTGATACAAGAACATTAGTGCTGGGTAGAGCAACATATGTATTCTCCAGGGGGACCTCACAGGACTGATCGGCAGGGGTTAACGAAAACATATCATAGGTGTCAGGGAACCCGGCCATACACTCAGGGCAAGGATCCGTGGTAGACCAGGGATACAGCCAAGCGGCAGCGAAGCTGGCGAGGGGAGGATCCTGTTAATTTATGCAAATGTCCAATGTCATGGAAAGGATATGGAGTGTTTTTTGGGCATCAGCCAACATGAGGAGAGGGTCCACTTTTGCTATATAAATGTCTAAAGACAAGGCCAGGGAAGAGAGTTCCTTTTGGGCGTCGTCCAATTCTAAAGGGTACACATTTTCCCAAGTTAAGGGGTAACCAGGAAAGCAAATACAAGCGGCCAGCGATTGTTTTAAGTCCCGGAGGCGGTAAACCTTCATCATGAGATCACTACGGCATTTGTTTTGCAAAGGGGTTAAACCTACAAACACAATCAGATCCTCAAGCATGGGTAATATCTCAAATAGAAACTGGTATTCACACTGGGACTGGTTTACAGGCTGGGACAGACTTTCAGACAGAAACTTACCAACCCTCACCACCGGGCGGTCCGAGTTTGTGGGGCCGAGCATACGGTCAGGGTTCTGCTCGCCACAAACCAGGGTCGGACCGCGAGGCTGAGGTGGGGTTGTAAAAGCACCGACCTGAGACCGCGCAGGCTGATCCGGATTGCGCAGTTCGTTGTCGTACATCGCAGGATCAGGATTGGAGAAGACAGCGTCGTCGTTGTAGAAGCCAGGGTCAGGACAGGAGACATCAGGATAAACATTGTTCAGGCAAGAGTTCGGCAACAGGTAGTCAGGAGAGCCCCGCTTCAGCTTAGGAGCGCGGGGTTGGCCTCTGCGCGAGCGACGACCATGGCCCATGGTACTGGTCACAGGAGATGGTAGGCAGACCAGAGTAGCACACCGCTTTGCTGCACGGGTGCACCAGTGCTACAGCGCAAGAGTCCTGAGCGGCTGGGGAATCCTCTGTAACAGCGCAGGAACCAGGACACGGCCTCTCTAGATTAGGGAAAGAGTAGGCCCCAGGAACCAGGAAGCTGAAGATCCACAGGAAAACCTCCGCTACAGTGCAGGAATCAGGAGACTGAAGGGCGCGGGGGATACCTTTGCCTCAGTGCAGGAAAGCAGGAAGCTGAAGACATAGGGGATACCTTTGCTTCAGCGCAGGAGAACAAGCGGGAGCTTGAACGAAGCTGAAGGACGCAGGGCGGAACCTCCGTATCAGCATAGGAGAACAAGCGGCTTGAAGGGAGCTGAAGGACGCAGGGCGGAACCTGGTATCAGCATAGGAGAACAAGCGGCTTGAAGGAAGCTGAAGGACGCAGGGCGGAACCTGGTATCAGCATAGGAGAACAAGCGAGGGCTTGTGGCAAAACAGTCGACATCCAGTTAGGACTATGCTCGGCAGGGAGCATTATGGGAAGACAGTACTTAAAGGCCAGCGGGCCAATCCCCGGAGGGGGGTGTGAAGGTACTGCTCCAATGAATGAATGCAAGTCTAGGTTGCAGTGATAGGCTGCACAGCTGCAGTAGATACCAGAGGGAGTGTGTATTGCTTTGGTGAGTGAATCCAGGCTGCAGCAAACATCAGGAGAGATGCTCCAGGACTGCACAGGTCTGCAAGGTAAGGCAACCAGTAAACCGCGGAGCGGATTCCTTACATAATGTTAGTGAGTAAATTCTTATTCTTTACTACCCTCCTGCTTGGTGTGCATGATTCATACAGTAGGGCTAGAAAACATACATAAACTACACAATTCTTCATCCCTCTTTCAACGCGCTGCACTCCTCAGCTCCTCCTTACATCTCAGTTCTGATCTCGTTTGCATATTGTAAAGCCTGTATGCCCGCAGACCTGGCCAGTCCCCAGTACTGTGGTGGGTAAGGGTATAACTTGCACCCACAGCAGTGAGGGCGTGCCCGGAGTGTGGTAGTTGCGTTGCCGGGCCTGGTGAGTAAGGGTTAACATTATACTTGCTGAGTCTGGGGCGCCAGAGGTCAGAAGGTATTGTCCAAGAGCCAGAGTCCAGGGATTGGAGAGAGCAGCGTAGTGATGTCCGAAAGCCAGAGTTAAAGGGCAGGAGAAGGCAGCGTAGTCAAAGTCCAAAGCAGAATTCACATTCAAACCAAGGGAACCCATACAGGGGCAGGGACAGGAACCAGAGCTGAAACAGATAAGGGAGCTGGGCATAGACACTGAACACACAGGAGCTACAGGAAAGCTATGCAGAGCACGGAAAGAGAGGACAGACTGGAGTTATAAAAGAGGGAGGACAAATAGCAGGAAGGGGTGGAGCAGGGGTTTGTCTGGGAGCTTGCAGGGATAGGTGTGAGAGAGCAGGGGAGGAGACAGGGATGTAATCTAGGGTAATGGCCTGCAGGCTCCAGGGGGCAGAGCAGTACCTGGGGAGGATTGGTAAGTAGAGCAGGTGCGCGCGCCTTCTGTAACACAGTCGCGCTGGACATGCGAGTACCAGAGCGTGGAGGAAGGATCGCGGAGGAGGTACTCGGTTGATGAGAATGAGAGGGGGAAGGAGCGGTGGAACCAGGTAGGAAGACGGAGGTACGCCGAGGGGCGTCAGTCCCCTAACGGGGAACCAGGGACCAGGAACGCGCGCGCACAGTGAGGGGACCGCGCATGCACGCAGACCACGAACGGGAGCGTGACCGCGTCGTGAGGGAATGAGGCAGAGACCGCGAAGGCAAGGAAGAGTGAGTCCCCCGATCCGTTACACATATCATGAGAAATTGGCCATTTTTTTAAAAGGAGCATTTCCCACAAGAAATAATTATGCCAAAATTTGCAGCAATCCAGACTCTGAAAAGGGGTTTCTCTTTCTCCGACATATTTAAGGATCTGGCTTTCTAAGTCTTGCAAATGTTAAACAATTCCTGCAGCATCTAAATCTACTATAGCCACCTTTCCCCGCCACTAAAGGAACTACCAGTGCTCCCATACCAGCTTGGCTAACAGAAGGCCTGAGCCTCCACCGCTGGGAGCCTGGGGTGTGCTCTCAATCTCCTCGGATGCAGCACCTCCAACTGCTAGGGATCCCAGCGTAGCGGGATACACCCTTCACAGGAACCAATACAATAGTTAGCACACACTGGGTATATATCAACTGGTTTACTACACATAGGAAACGGCAGCCTGTACCCCACAGTATAACATACACACAATACAATAACACAGGGTGAGTGTCCCCCAAGTACATAGGGTGCAGAGCACAATACCCCGGGTGTCCTTCCCCCAATGTCAGTTCCCACCTAAAGTGTAGGGAGAAGTGCTACCCCTGCGGAACGTTGGTGCACTTAGAAGTGATATCTTCCTGTGCACTCCAGTACCCGGGTACCGCCGAATAACACATATGATCCGTCTGATCCACGACGTTGGTCTGTCCGGTCCATCCACAAAGGCATCTGCCTCTGCGTGGGGTGAACTGCCACTGGAGAGTCTCACCTTAAGAGTCTCTTAGTTCAGCGGTGGTCTGGTCTCAGACCACAGGCCGCAAGTCACTGCGCGGCATCTTGTCACTGGTGCCTAACACTTATAAGGCTACAGTGGAAACGTCTCTATTTTAGGGCCTTTCCCCGTAGCAGCCACAAACTAACAATGGTCGGGGCCTAACTGGAACCTGCTGGGCAACTCTAAGCCTAGTCCAGGGAACCACTGCTCACTGGAAACTACCTGCTTAGTCGCCGTCCTGCTCCTGACTGCGCGCGAGGTCCTAGCGCCCCAAAATGTATCTATCTTGCCTCAGGAGATTCGGGGAGCCTTATAGGCTGTGGCGTGTCATGTGATGAGCAGCCCCTGGGGCTGCTGGGACCTGTAGTTCCCCTACTGAGCAATTCTAAGATGGCCGGTGCCACTACACATGCGCAGATAATCCAAGATGGCAACCCCCTGCAAATGGACCGCCGCGGAGCTCCGGAGCGCCCTCCACCCACTGACTACCGCAACTCCACCTGGCGGTTCCCTGCATGCGACCACAGTCCTGGCAACCACGCGCCTCGGCCGATATAGCCTATAGCCTCCCCCTTCCCCGCACCGGAGGTAAGGGCTAGGGGGACCCGGCTGCATCAATCCACTTTTGGTAATATTTTAGGCCTGTGACGCTCGCGAAATATTCCACGAAAAACGTAAAATGTAAGAATAAATTACAAAAGTTTTGCTAACACAGTTTGAACATTTTCACACAGCTCTTGCCTGCCTCTTGTGCTCTGCTCAAGGTTGCTGACTTGTTGTTCAGTATGTTTGGAACTCCCACAAACGTTATTTTCTCACCATCTTCAAAAACCTTCTGAAGCATCATTTTTTATTGGAAGTATTTTAATACAGCCTAACATGTTTTCTATACACACCAGGTGCACTTTCTTTTTTACAACACTTGCTTTATTAATTCATTCAAGTATATACACTCAGATTGTCTCTGTATCTTAATATCACTTAGATAGGCTTACAGTAGATATTGGGGTTAAAGACTAATTTCTCCCAATGTTTGCTTTTATTAAATGCATTTCTTCCGGTTTTGTGCCATATTTCATTGTATTATGTCTGGTATACCGCGTGGGCATTTCTGTAAAGTGATGTGGGCATGGTTGCCACTATATAAATAAAACATATATACAGATGCATATAAAAGGAATACAAATAAGCCCTAATGAAATGGAAAATGTCATCCTCTCAACCAAAAAAAGTAAAAATAAATCTGGTTGAGGCTAAATTAATTAGTTTATTGGTACCTTTAAAATAGTGGTACAGCCTGTAAGCATCATTTAGTAAATATGGTCCCTGGTGAATTTCTATATCTTTCACTTATAAGCAAGAGCATGCACACTTTTACTATTCCAGTGCTGGTCGTGGTGGGTATGGTAAAGGTTTTGTGGGCTGTAATGCAGGACAACATTTTCCTTCATATGCCAAAAATACTAATTAAGTAGTTACATAGTAAGTTATACATTTTTATGGGATTAACTAAAATGCCTGAAAGTGAACAGAAGGTCAGAAAGAAAACTGACATTTAGGCTGGTTGGATGTCAAAGCCCTTAAGGCAATCCTGCTGTGAGCTTACAGGATATAACACCCCAAGAACTTACAAGATATTTTTTATAGATACTAAGTTGGTTCTGTTAAGTTAGAATCAATAATAGCTAATTAAGCTAAATTGTCTGAGATTGTATTGTTGGTTAATGGTCACTAGCATTTGCAGCCTAAAACTAATGGCAGTTGATATATTATTTGCCTAAACGCTTTGGAGGGTTTTTAGCAAAGTTTCCATCATGGGAAAACTAGTGGTAGAAACTGTCAATTAATTGGTATTAGTTCTTAAGGGGGTTACAGTACAATCAATGTTCTCTCAAAAATGACTGTAATGTACATGTACTGTGCAATATTATCAATAAAATGAAAACATGAACAACCACTTGCACATCTGAAAAATCATAAATGGAGCAGACAAGCCGCGCTCGTTCTGTCGGATGTGATGATAGAAATAAGCCCCTTGCTGCTTGATGCGTGGAGGTTCTCCTAGTCACTCCTACGTAAAAAATGCCCAAAGGCGTTTTAAAACACCTTACGAAAAACAAAAAGGTGCACACAGCGCACCGGGAGTTAATAACAAATAACACTATAATAAAAAATATTTATATTCACAAATAAATTAATTACTTGTGAATATTGGGAAAACAAAGGCACCAAAAATGAAATAATTATGAAAAGGCTCAATAATAAAAAACAAAAACGATGTACTCTATATATAATTCAATATTTATTGAAAACAAGTAAATCACAAGGGAAAAACACAAGTGAAAAGCCCTAATAACACAACCGTAGTAAAAATACAGACACAATTGAATACAATAAAAAACTACAGTAAGTACCAAAACAACTAACTTATAACTCAGTTGAAGACATACACGATAATAAAACAAACAAACCACAGAGGGGGAAGCCAAGATACTAACCAGGATTGCTGTGATCAGCGCTAATGTTAGTATCCGAACTGTACCGATCAAATAGCTGATGTGCCTCCTCTGCAGCTCCCCAACACTCTGGCTCCAGCCAATGGGAAGGCGCACTAAACAGCATCACATGGCCTCTACACATTTCACAACTACGTGCTGATGAGTACGGGTAGAGATAACGTGAGGCTGTTCAGCGCGCCTTCCCATTGGCTGGAGCAAGAGTGTTGGGGAGCTGCAGAGGAGGAACATCAGCTGTTTGATCGGTGCAGTCCGGACACTAAAGCCTGGGTTCCGCTGCTTCCGACGGCCCGTGCGGCCGCGCGCGCTACGCACAATCTGATGTTATTCTCCCGAGCAGGTCCCAGTCCCTCCTCGCTGCACGGCTCACTACATGCTGTGATGCGTCAGCCGCCAGGGGATTCAAGACAATTGTAATCCCAAGCGGCGACGCGTCACGTGGTGTGGCTGTGAGCCAATGAGGAGGGGAGGCTTCGGGGAGCGGGGAGGAGAGTGTGGGGGGAAAGCAGCAATTTTAAATAAACTCTGCAGCACCAAGGAAGTCCCCCCTGCTCCCTCCCACAGACTCTCTCCTCTTCGTGGGGGGGGAGGGGGTTTGTGTGTGTGTGTGTGCCGTTGTATGCGCTGCTCATGTACTGCGGGACAATGTCAGTAATGGTTGAAGGCCCCCCTAGCAGTGACAGGGTTAATTCGCCTGTCGAGCTGTGTGTCAGCGATCCCCCTTCCGATTCCCCCCCTGCTCCGATCCCCCAGACTTTGATTCACCCCCCGTGTGTATTTGTGAGTGCGTGAGTGCCTGTCTGTGTGTGTGTATGTGTGTGCCTGAGTGTCTGTCTGTGTGTGTGCCTGTCTGTGTGCGTGAGTGCCTGTCTGTGTGTGTGTGTATGTGTGTGCGTGAGTGCCTGTCTGTGTGTGTGAGCGGCTGAGGAGTTGAGGGGCTGAACGGCTGAGGGGCTGAGGAGTTGAGGAGCTGAGGAGTTGAGGGGCTGAACAGTTAAGGGGCTGAACAGTTGAGGGGCTGAACGGCTGAGGGGCTCAGCGGTTGAGGGGCTGAATGGCTGAGGAGTGGAGGGGTTGAATGGCTGAGGGGCGGTACCGCCCCCTCACATCATGGCCGCTCCCCCCCACACGTTTTGGCCATGCCCCCCCGCGCCGGAAAAAGTTTCCTGCAGACCGCAGATCGCGGTGCAGTGAGTTGCACGCGCCGCCGGCAAGCAAGACAGCCATGCGGACTCATGCAACGGGGCCTTAGCCTAACATCAGCGCTGATTACAGCAATACTGCTTTTTTACTCTCCCTAGTTAGTATCTTGGCTTCCACCTCTATGATTTGTTTGTTTTATTGCCGTGTATGTCTTCAACTGAGTTATAAGCTAGTTGTTATTTGTACTCACTGTAGTTTTTTATTGTATCCAATTGTGTCTGTATTTTTACTAAAGTTGTGTTGTTAGTGGTTTTCACTTATTTTTATTTCCTTTTTATTATTGAGCCTTAATTATTTCATTTTTGTGTCATTATTTACCCAATATTCACAGGTAATTAATTTATTTGCAAATATAAATATTTTTATTATAGTGTTATTTGTTATTAACCCCCGGTGCGCTGTTTGCACCTTTTTGTTTATTTGAAAAAATCATAAACAGTGAATAAAACCTACAATGTATGATAACTAAGATGGGTACTGAACGTATGTAAAGGAAGTTTTCCACATTTCTTACCAACATAAAGCACAGTAGACCCAATTTAGAGTTTAGATGTCATCGCAAAAATAGAAGTGGCATTAAAACCTTTTTGTGTTTAATCCACACTTTGTCAATCAACCATTCATGGATACATACAGTACTTACATTATTAAGCAACCTTTCATTGTTACACATCCAAATTAGCAACCCTTTGCAGGCATACAGTATACACATATGTATATACAGTGCACCAGTAAAACAACTCTCTACGAATCTGGTGTTTCTCTGTTTCAGCCCAATTGGGTTCAGTGACTATGGCATATGGTAGTCTTCTGCTAACAGGAAATTATGGACATTCATCCTACATCAGCTACTGTAGTTGTTCATCTTTATATGGCAACAAATATAAATGATTATACAAATGTAATTTAACATAAAATACAGCTTGCATGTGCATATCATTGTCTAACATTTGACTTGCATTAGACAGCTGTATAACTTCCCAGTTTTCAATAAAGCCCTGATTCTTTAACAATATGGCTCATGTCCTGCTTTACTTTCCTGAATGCCTTCACTCCTTTAGTCTGGACTGTCCATGGTCCTTCTCACATTCTGATTTATATTCCACTATACTGATTCTGTTTTTCAATACCACCATTTTTAAACCATTCAGCTCTTGACCTTGCCTGTTCCAAATTACAATATTTAGAAGCAATTATGGCTTGTAATATGAATTAAACAAACTGGAACATCTCCTCATGCTGACATCTAAAATCCACCTTACTATAGATCTCGATCTCCCCAATGTAATTGCACTGGATTACTGTAATTGTTTATGTCCAAAAGGATGCTACAGCTGCACACAGGAAGAATAATTTCTTGCCATAACTTTTCATGGGATGATTCTGTGGTCACATAAGGGCAAAACGAACCCTTATTAACTCTTTCAGAAACAAAGTTCTTCTAGAAAATGTGGCCCGAATAAACTAAGTAGCACAAAGCAATAAGAGACCTTGGGGTAATTAATAAAGCTGTGATAGTACAGCAGCAGCCGTTATTCGAACATTTACCTGGGTAAGTGTTGCATTATGCCGCGTGGTATTGCGAGATGTTCCGTTGCAGACATAATGGCCCAACGGATTAACACAGCAGGAGTCCCTGCTGTGTTAATCCTACTGGGGTCTGCCTGTCTGTAAGAGATGTGCAGTAAGAGGGCTATATCAATCACTCTAACTGTGCGCCTCTCACAGGCGATCGCGGGTTTTTTATTTAATGTTAAACATTACAGTAATGTAGCAGGGGGTCATCAGAGCAGAACCACATTGATTTCAGGTCCGGGGACACCCTGCTTCCAGAGATACAGGCTCCGTTATGGGGTGCCGGTATCTCCTATGCATGGAAATGTCTTGTGTCGCATGAACGTGACTTTCCATGCATAGGAGAAACCGGCACCCCATAACGGGGCCTGTATCTCGAGAAGCAGGGGGTCCCCGGACCTGAAATAAATGCAGGTCTGCTCCGGAGATCCCCGGCTCATCTACACTCATCATAAATTAAAATTTAAATGTACACATTTAAGCACCAATACACAACCCACCACCTATGCCCCCACATAAAACCAATATTTATTTTTATAGACACAGGATTAATACCACAGGTCGGTGGTGGTCCCCACAGTTGTCCGCAGGCCCCACAGTGCACCCTGGGGGGTTACCATGGGTGGTCCGCACTAGGTTCTGTGGGCCTCCAGGTGGTCCCCGCAGGTGTATATGGGTCCCAACAGGGTCCACGGTTGGTCAACACAGGTATCTGGAGGTCCCCAGGTCATTCCCATGTGTGTCTAGGGGCCCTCGGGTGGTTCCCGTGTGTCTGGGGGCTCTCAGGTTGTCACCACAGGTCCCCAGGGCCCCCACAGCTGTGGGCCCCCGGTTCCTCCCCACAGGTGTCCGTGGGTCCTCAGGTGGTCCCAGTGGGTCCCCGCTGGCCTGTAGTACCATTCCTATATTTAAAAAAAAATAAACATGGCCTACATTTCAATAAATACACCTCCCCCCCACCCCAACACATACAGTACAGTAATGGTCAAAATAACTATTATCCAGATATGGATAATAGATTATTTGTCCATTATTAAACACAACATTAGCCGCCAGCCAGCATAAATAAAGTAAATAAAAACCGTTCTACTTACCCCTGCCAATGTGAAGGGTGTCCTCGTCAGCATACTGCAGGTCCATATCTTCCATTGCCAGAAAGCATACATAAATATAATCTAATGGCCCCTAGCCCCTTAATGACCTTAACGGTTAATAACCGCTATAGTAATTAAGGAGTTAATCCATCCTACCCCGCTACCCACCCGGGAGGACTAACCACCCACCCTGGACCCATTGATTTTTAGAGTAGTACATCATACCCATTTAATAATGGCATGATAAGCTACCAAGCAGTCAATTGGCACACTAATACAAAAGCGTGAATGTCAAAAATACACAAGAATAAAACAGATACAACAAGCACCTAAACACCCAGAAACAAAAATGAAAAGCACTAGCCAACCAAGTAATTAACGAAATAAAACCACTAGCCAATCTATTAAAGAAATAAAACCACTAGGTATTCAATAAAATAATTAAAACCACTATGCAATCAATTACATAAATCATACCACTAGCCAAATAATACATTTAATACCTAAAAGCAGTAACCAACACAACAATTGATTCATACAACCACTAGGCAACACATTAATTAAAGAAAAACTATCCCAAGATTGAAGCGGATTAAAACCGCTATAGTAATTAAGGAGTTAACCCACCCTACCCCGCTACCTACCCAGGAGAACTAACCACCCACCCTGGACCCATTGATTTTTAGAGTAGTACATCATACCCATAATAATAATGGCATGATAACCTATTATACAATCAATGGTCATTAATACAAAAGCCTGAATGTCCAAAATACTCAATAATAAAACCTATACAACAACCACCTAAACCCCCAAACTGTAAAATTAAAAGCAATAGGCAATCAATCAATTATCTAAATAAAACCACTATCCAACCAATCAATTAAAGAAATAAAACCATAGCCAATCATTTCAATAAATCACACCACTAGCTCCAAAAATAAATTTTATAGCCAAAAGAACTATAAACACAACAATAAATTAATACAACCACTAGACAACACCAATTTAAACCAGTAGCCAACAAAATACATAATTAAATAAAAACGCAAAACAATCTGAAAAAAAAAAATATTCAAGGCATCACAATTCAAAACAATTTAATCTAAACAATAAAAATACATAGAAAATATTACAGTCAAAAGAAGAAATGCATTTGCCAAAAAATGCATTGGCTATTACTGTATAGGCACAGATTAATACATTAGCAGTCAATGGACAATAAAAAATATAAAAAAGAAAAATCCAATGAAAAAACCTGTGAAAATAAAAGTACATACATTCAATATTTCTCTTACCTTTAGAAGATTTGGCCCTCCGAATCCCGGGGAATCAAGAAGCTCTCGTCTGGTGACGTCACGAAACACAATCCAACACCATCCATGAAGATCCTAGCCATGGAACAAAATTCTTCTGTCTTCATCTGTGGCTATTTCTTTAATTTCTTTATCTTCTGTCCTTATCTTCTGTCTTCATCTGTCAATCCAATAGACCCATGTTAAATCCACGATGTTGACACGTCGGCTTCTTGATCTCAAATGAGCCGTCATGGCCTTAAATATGGCCTGTGACATCACATTTGATTGGCAAACGGTTCTCACGCCTGTGATTGGCTGTGAGAATCATGTGCCTTTTTTATTTGGAAGTGACGTCATGTAAAGGAAGTGAAGCCAGCCAACCAGAATGGTTGTGCTTCATTTCCCTTTAACATGACGTCACCAAATCCAAAATGGATGCCCTCACGTGGTACTTCAGCCAATCAGATTGTGAGAACTGTATCCCCAATCTGATTGTTTGTAGTTGACCATATGACTCCCTTTGGATGATGTCACATCCTTTCCCACAAATTACTTGGTCACGTGGTCTACTACAACCAATCAGATTGGGAATATCGTTTTTACAATCTGAAGTACCACGTGAGGGCAGCCATTTTGGATTTGGTGACATCATGTTAAAGGTCTGCATCTGTATCTATTCAGAATCTGATATTATTCAAGTTAATAATGGAATATTCTGTGCGGTTGTGCGAAGTAGCTCTATTGCAGGTTCATGATTTACCCTCTTAAAATGGGTCATGAAGTGCCATATGGCTTAACACCACTTTGAATACAACACCCTTTATCTCCAGTATCATGTAATCAATATGGTCACATGGCCATTAATTGCCCTCCTCTGCTGTAAGGGAAAGTCATTCTCTCCCCCTCAAACCATTCCTGTGTGAGAAGGATCAGTCTCCAGAATGCAGATAAGTGTATGTGTATGTGCATACACTTGAGTAATTTTTTATAAGGCTACTAGGACATTCAAAAGCACCATGGGAAAATTATTTTTTTATGCTAATAAAATTAAAGATTGACAAGTTGATGAGTAGAGAATAAAATAGAAATACTGTATTATAATTGCATTGGTAATTTTCTTAGTATGAATTCCTTAGCTGCTTAAATGCGGAGGCTTTTCTAACAGTGAGGGGGGATAAAGAGGGTAGCTTGTTCTAACACAGATTGAGCTATCAGTAGAGCATGGGTAGATATAATGAAATGTTACACTGGGTTTTATTCTAGGATCCAACATTTACAACCATAAAACAATTGATCTACTCATCGGTTACTTGTCTTCAAACAACGGAGGATCGTGGACTTTTGCGCATCATGCTGTACTTCAAGCTGAGGATCATTGCTTCGTGGGGCAAGAGTTGTTTGATGTCGCAGCTGGATGAGGTGGATGAGCCTTTATCCCGGCAAGAGTAAGAAATACTTTGATTGACTATAGGGTGCCCATTGATAGCCATATTGACAATCTGGGCCCTTGTTGAGGGCGTAGGTAACCACAGTGAGAATCAATGAATTTATTGTCTAGTGTTTATTTTTATTTTATGTCTCACTTGCACGCACACTGTCTCTCTCACTCGCGCATGCACACACAAAGTCTCTCTCACTCACGCATGCACACACACAGTCTCTCTCACTCGTGCATGCAAACACACACAGTCTCTCATTTGCGCACACACACACAGTCTCTCATTTGCGCACACACACAGTCTCTCTCACACACACACAGTCTCTCTCTCACACATAGTCTCTCTCACACACACGCACACAGTCTCTCTCTCAGCCACACACAGTCTCTCTCTCTCACACACACAGTCTCTTGTGCACTGTCACTCATGCACACACTCTCTCACAAACACACACACTCTCTCTCACACACTCTCTCACACAATCTTTCACACACTCTCACACACAATCTGCTCACACTCTCTCTCATTCTGTCTCTCGCACTCTCTCTCTCACACTCTCTCACACACTCTCTCTTTCACACACTCCTCTCAAACACTCTCTCACACACTCTCTCTTTCACACACTCCTCTCAAACACTCTCTCACACACTCTCTCACATAATCCGCTCACACTCTCTCTCACACTCTCTCTCACACTCTCTCTCACACTCTCTCTCTCACACTCTCTCTCTCTCTCACACTTTCTCTCTCAAACTCTCTCTCTCACTCTCTCTCTCACTCTCTCTCTCTCTCTCTCTCTCTCACTTTCTCTCACACTCTCTCTCTCACACTCTCTCTCTCACACTCCCCTCACACACTCCTCTCTCACACTCTCTCTCACACTCTCTCTCTCGCACTCTCTCTCTCACACTCTCTCTCTCACACTCTCTCTCTCACACTCTCTTCCACAATCTCTCTCTCACACTCTCTCACTCACTCTCTTTCTCACTCACTCTCTCACTCACTCTCTCTCACACACTCTCTCTCACACACTCTCTCTCACACACTCTCTCTCTCTCACACACTCTCTCACACACACAAACACACTCTCTCTCACACACAAACACACTCTCTCTCACACACAAACACACTCTCTCTCACACACAAACACACCCTCTCACACACACAAACACACACTCACACACACACACACACACACACACACACACACACACACACACACACACACACACACACACACACACACACACACACACACACACACACACACACACACACACACACATGCACACACACACGCACACACACACACACACACACACACTGTCTCACTACTGTCTCAAACACACACTTCACAAATGCTGCAAATAGCTAATACAGGGAGGTGTGTGTTCACTGAAATTGTGTTTGGATTTATAATTAAAAAACCTCACCAACACAAATACAATTTCTGTGACAAAACAATGATAAAAGACAAAAGTTTCACTTAAAATCTGTGTGCTTGGCACACACTATTTTTTTATTTTTTTTTATTTTAATGTGTGTAGCCAAGTATCCTCTTGGCTACTAATCTGCCCTGTCTAACACATAAACCCTGGTACCGGTGCAGGCAGTGTTAGGATTAATCTGGGTTTTCCCATGCAGTAAGTGGTTCCCTTGAGTGACAGGGGGGTGGGACTGGGCCTGTGTTCTGCTCTATCAGGGCCTCAGACCTAAGACCTGCCATCTGGGTACAAAAGGGGCCGTACAGCTAAATTTAGAGTAGTTCTGTAGAGAGATCCTCTCCCTCGGGGATTGGGATACTACCCGCTATTTCACGAGAGAATAGGGGAAGAGATCAGGATAGACCCTTGGGCTCCCAAGCCTCCTGGGTTGAGTCCAGGGACCATCCAGAAGAGAAGAGTACATACAGTTATATGCTGTATTCGCTGTTGAAGAATAAAGCCGTTCCAGTTTTATATATGCCGGCCTGAGACTGCAATTAATGAGGGGGAGTATTAGAAGAGGTTTCTCCTGCAGGAATTGCACCCAGTGCTACTGGAGCCTGCAAGATATGGAGGCGCTGCACCAGTGAGAGAGAACCATCACCCCAAAAGCTTGTCCTGTCTTCCCCATAAACATCGGCGGGTCCTCAACGATTCTGTGAACCAGCAGGTAACAGCACAACACACCGTGTAATAGTGATATGTCCCAGAGGGTGGGGGGAAAACCTGTTACAAGTGTATTTGGATGAGATACAAGACTGCACACTGATTTAGAAATGTGGGACAAATGTCTGGATATTTAACAAAGAAACAATACTGCAGGTTAAAAGACAAGTCTATAACTTACCATCTATGTTGTGCCAAATATTAGAAAAGTGTTACATTTATAACAGCTTTGTTATATTCACAGTTATCCATTCTGCTCTAAAACATTTTTCCTTCTGTGCATTTTCCTGTACTGTTCTACTTAATGCAGAATCTGGTGTATTTGATAATCAATTTTACTTGGGCTTTTGCATACAATATAAGGTTAAGGTTAATAGGATTCAGTGGAAAATTGCTTATGATGCAATGCACTGTTTGATTTGTGTATCTTATTACTTATTAGGCTAACACACTTGCTAATAAAATGCCAACATCTATTAGATGCATAATATATCAAAATTTCAATTGCTGCAATGTAGCGCAGTTTGGTTTCAGTGAGATTATTGGTAAAATCGGGCATGCAATTTGTCTTTTGGTACATAATACTAGTATACTTTTTTCTTTTAAACCAAATCTTGTTTGTTATTTTTGTGAATTAAACTATTTAGATAACATTTCATAATGGGAAGGCAAAGATCACATTACTTTAAAGAGTAAGTCAATAATTGAATTGGCACACTTCTGGGTTGCTATTTTGAAATACATACAACGAATAAGGAATGACTCAGTGAGTAAGACACTGGGGCTTATTCTAGTAGCCACAATAACCAATTTATCAAGGATTTTGAGCTGTTATCGCAAGATAGCAATTCAGAAAGCCTTGGTAAGTTGGTTAAATCGTAAGGGGAAAGCATTTTCCGCGAGTTCTAGCTACCGGACAAACACATTGTGCGGGAGCCGGTGAGAAGCCAACACTTGCAATTTTGATAAAATCATAGCCTTGAAAATCTCATTGGGGCTTTGGAATAGTGACTTTATCAAAGATTCTTCGCGCCAGTGAAAGCTGGCGAGAACGGTTGTGAGAGAGGGACTTAGAAAACAAAATGCCTTTTTCCTGCATCAGATTGATGCCGGGGGTCTCCAGAGCTGGTACACATTAATATGAAAAATGCCTTTACAGGCAGCTTCATTACCTTAGTGGCTAACTGCTAAGGCAATGAAGAGGGTTAACTACCAGTCCCATGTTTATCAGAGGTGGATGAAGGTGGTATTTGGCCCATGGTGAATGTTTAGGCCTTGTGGGGGCAGTTAACCCTACATTACCTTAATTTGGGTCAATCCGATTGGTTCCAGTACCGTGTGACATGTCCAAATTTTTTTTAAAGGATGTGACATCACTTTTAAGGATGGTTGTCAACTCCTTTAAAAAATGGAACATGTCACATGGTAAAGGAACCAATGGGACTGTCTTCAATCCAATCCAATATCTCCCTTGGAGAAGACGTCACATTTTCATTTTTGATACTAGTGTGCGTGAGCAAGGGGTCTCCGGACCAGAACCATGTTGATTTCAGGTCCATCCTGTCGAAAATCTGTCTGCACTGCCGTGGTCGCTGTCCTTATGGCTTGTGACACAGGTACTGTAAGGACCCATGGCCTATTAGAAGGCTCCTGTACAGGTTACCTATGCTTCACAACATGGAACTTTGCTTCCATGGAGACGGCTTGTGTTGCTCCCCCGCTACTAATAAAACTCCCTGGCTAGTTTCTGTCACGGTTGTGCTCGCCACAAACCGGGGCCGGACCGCGTGGCTGAGGCTGGGTTATGAAATCACCGACCTTAGACTGCGCAGACTTGTCCGGAGTGCGAAGTTCATAGTCAAACAGGCTGGGTTCAGGATTGGAGAGGACAGCGTAATCGTTGGAGGCGCCAGAGTCGGGATAGGAGATATCCGGGTAGTCATAGTCCAAGCAGGGAGTCGGCAACAGGTAATCAAGCAGGTCCTCCTGATTCAGCGTAATTGCTGCAGGTCGGGAACAGGGTTTGCATGAGTGGCGTCCACGTCCCATGGCGCCGGTCTAGGAGAGGGAAGGCAGACCGGGGTGGGGACACCGCCAGGCAGGACCAGTAAACTAGTGCTTCAGTGCAAGAGTTCAAGCTGGCCTCTGCAAAGGGAGAAAGAGCAGCAGGCCAAGGGGTCCAAACAGCAACCTCTGCTAAGGGTAGAAGCAGCAGGTTGCGGGCTACAGGGAGATAGCACACAGCAGGTCTCCGAGGTGCTTTAGCGCGGAAACTTAAGCTGGCCTCTGCGAAGGGAGAAAGAGCAGCAGGCCACGGGGTCCAAACAGCAACCTCTGCTAAGGGTAGAAGCAGCAGGTTGCAGGGAAAGCTTGAACTAATGCTGGAACACATCCACAGGATTAGTCACAGGAATAACAAGCATGGGCTTGTGGCAGAACACAGGAACGTCCAAGAAGGATTATGCCCAACAGAGAGGGATTGTGGGAATGCAGTATTTAAAGGCCAGCGGGCCAATCCCCGGAGGAGGGTGTGAGGGCACTGCTCCAATGACTGAATACAAGGCTAGGTTGCAGAGATAGCCTGCACAGCTGCTGTTGGTTGCAAAGAGGAATTAGTGAGAACAACAGCACCCTGCAAGGCTACGAGAAAAGCCAGGAGTGGATTCCTGACAGTTTCCAGCTTCCTCTAAAATCTGGTACCGATTCCAGCTTTTCTATTTATTCTTCTGCCTGCTCCCTGCCCTAACCCATGCTTGTCTGAACATTCTCCTGCCTGTTGCCTGCCCTGACCTTAAATTGCCTGACCTGCTACTGTACCTCCCTGGACTCAGTAGATCTGGATTCCTGGTTTGACTTCCAGCTAATATCAAGAACCCCCAGGTACTAACATACTCTCCCCTGTATGTTTCTGTTATTCCTAATAGGTACACAATGGGGTGCTTTACCCCATCTTTGCCCACCTGACAGAGGATTGCACCAATGCTGTAATTGGCAGCATCAGTCTAGATCAACAACCATTTGCTGTAATGGGGGGGGGGGGGTTGCAGTATAGGATTGTGGGGGAGCCTTTTGCGGATCAGGTCCAACAGGAGTTTGGCAATAGCACTGTATTGGGACACAAATTTGCAGTAGTACTCGGCCATCCCAAGGAAAATGATTGTTGGCTTTTGGGTATGGGGAGTGAATGTCTTCTACTTTGATGGGCTCTGGCTTGACCTGCCACCACCCACCCGGTCCCCCAGGTACTGAACCTCTGCCATGCCGAGCTGGCACTTGATAGTTTTCATGGTCAGTTTTTTCTCCTTGGTTTTGTCATTGCACTAGTGCTAATGTCAAAGTGATCATCCCATGTCCTGTTAAAGACAGCAAGGTCATCCATGTATGCCTGGTCATACCCCCGAAATCTGTTCACAAGACATTGAAAGGTAAGTAGAATGTTTTTCATCCTGAATGGCATCATGGAAAATTCATGTAATTCAGGTGATGAATGCCAACTTTTCCCTAGCCACAGTGATTAATTGGTTCTGCCAATAGCACTGTCTGAGATCCATGTTGGACAAATACCTGGCACCCGTGAGCTCATCCAGGAATGCATCTTTGTGGGCCATGGGTGTGGCATCGGTCACTGTCTGGGCTTTGAGCTGCTTGTAGTCCACACAGAACCAGGTTATCCGATCTTTTTTGGACACTAGGACTACCATTGATGCCCAGTGACTCATGGAGCAGGAGAAAAATCCCTAGGGCTAGCATCTGCTCAATAACTTTTCTGAACTTTGGTGGAGACCCAATAGGCAAATTTGAGGAGAGGCCACTGATCAGCGTGGTTCATTGGATGAACAGCTATTGGGTCCTGTTCAGCTTGTCCGTGAATAGGTCTTGGTATCTCCCTAAAAAGTTTCATTTTCTCCAAATGAGGAGTAGTGAGCTGAGTTCTGATCCACACCTCATCCACTGATCCTCCCAGCCAGGTCTTCCCAAGGAGATCCAATGGCAGGCTAAAAACAGTCATCACCACTGGCTCACTTGCAATCTTTGATGATCTTGGCTGACACCTAACATGTAATTTGTCTTGCTCACCCTCCCAACGACTGTGTACGGGTCAGACCAGCCAGCCATAATCTTCATCTGAGTGGGCTTCAGAACAAGTATCTGCTGCCCAGGGATGATCTCCGGGATACAGGCATTCCGGCCATAACAGGACTTCTGTCTGGTCTTGGCCTTTCCTCAGGTTAGCCTGTGCCAACCCCATGAGATCTTCCAACCATAACCTGAACTGCACAACATACCTTGCCGCGAGGTATCGGTCATGACCATCGCCCCCTCCTAAACCTCACTGAACAGGTCAAGCGAGTCCACGTTCTCGGCGCATAGAGAAGCTCAAAAGGTGAGAAAGAAGTTGACTCATGATGCACCTTTCTATTTGTGAATAGGAGGTTCTGCAGATTAGCTTTCCATTCCCCCCCCCCTCTGCATCAACAAATGCCTGAAGAATCTGCTTAAGGGTAGCATTGAACTGCTCATACAGTCCGTTTGTCTGGGGATGGTAGGGGGCTGTGCAAAGTTGATTAACTCTGAACTTAGCCCAGAAACATTGCAGCAGTTATGAGATAAACTGTGTCCCCTGATCAGTTAGGATCTCACTAGGAAAATCTACCCTGGCAAAGATATTTATGAGCGCCCCATTACCTTATTGGCCTCGATCAAGGAGAGCACAACTGCCTCGGGGTACCTGGTGCAAAAATCCCCATTGATACCTCTTCTCAGACTGAAGCGAGATCTTCAGCGACCTTAATATGTCCATCATCCCGCTGGAAAGGTTCCCCTATCATTGGTAGCAGTCTCAGGGGTGCTTTCATCCAATCACTGTGTTTGTCTACACACTGGCAGGTGTCATAGGAATGGCAGAATGTTACCATCGACTGCCAGCTCCAACCCTTAAAACTTCTAGGTCAGATGGTGACCCCCTGATGACCAGCTAGTGGGATCTCGTGGGCCAAGTGCAGAAGCTGGGCCCGGTATGCAGCAGGGACAATCAGCTGCCAAATTCTTACCCATGGTCATTCCAGAGCATCAGGGATTTGTTCCCGATTCAGGAGCCCATAGGAGCCAATATGATCCAGGCTCAGTGGCAAGCCCAGCAGCCTGCTGCTTTAGGCACTCTAAGCTCGTGGCAAACCGCTAGGCCTCCCAGAAAGTGGGGCTCTGCTCTGTTCCCTCATCCCTAGCCACACAGTTGGGGATTGCGGGATCAGTCATATCAGGCTCTACCCATCTTATCTCCCTAATTCTGTAATGCTCACGCTACCCAGAAACAAGGCAGGACCCCGGCACTGAAGAGGAACGGTACAAAACCACGCACCCACAGCAGTGGAAGCATGCCTGGAAGGCGGATTGTCTAGCGTTGCCGGGTCTGGGTTGGAGAGAGAGGGTTAATCGATATTCTTGCCGGGTCTTGGGGTTGGAGATGGTAGAAACCTAGATGTCTGTTTAGCCGTGGTCTGGGAGTGTAGATAGGAGAATGGTCCAATTCCGTGTAGACGTGATCAAGAGTTAGAGAAGTCGCCAAAGTCGAGCGTAAGCCAAGGTCAATATCCAGAGGGGGTTTCTTTACAAGCCGGGTCGGTACACAAGAGGTTAAAGTGCAAGACAAGAGAGGATCAAGGCACAACTGTGGAAAGCAACAAGGCTACAAGACGTTAAACTGCAAGACAAGACAGGATCAAGGCAAGGCACAACTGTGAAAAGTAACAAGGCTACAAGAGGTTATGCTGAGCACTGACTGAGAGCAGGAACAGGAACTAAGTAGTAACATGAAAGCAATAGGAGCGGGGGCGGAGCGGACGTGCGGCCCCAGTGGAGGCTGCGATAGGTCACAGGAGACAAGGGGCAATTTAGTGCTTGACACGCAGCTGGGGATCGTTGTGCGTCATCACGCGTGCACGCCGCGCGAGGGAGGTGCGGTACATCAGAGGAGGCGGAGCCAAGCTCTGTGACAGAGGCTGAAGAGGAGGGGGTGCACGCACGAGCGGAGAGGGGAGCGGAGGCAGTGGCAGCTGTGGTACTATTTCCTGGTAAGGAGGGAACACACCGCAAGGGACGTGTTCCCCGATTCCTTACAAATTCAAACATATAAAAGTGATGACCTCGGACCCCTTATCTGGGACAGACAGATGTTCCTGGCTGTTGGTGGCCAGAGTTTGGCTTTTGGTGACTGGGGAGGTGTACTCTCACATGAGGCGTCCTCAGTCATTCACCAGCAAAACATTGGTGTCCAGTCCTGTCAGTACCCCCACCAACCTGTAATCTCGGTCTGCTCCCCATTTGAGGAAAATCCTCTCCAAAAGTAATGGTGCATGGGGACCCATCTATCATCTTCACCTTGATTTACTGGCTGGGCAAAAGATTCTCAGGAGCAATCAGATCCGGGCAAATCAATATCATGGTCACCCCAGTACCAAGCAATCCGGCCACAAACTTGGTGCCTATGGTCACAAGACGAAGGTGGATCCACCACACATGTGGCTTGAGAACAACATGGGCGATGTGGTGCTGCGCCAGACAGGCATCTGCCATCGGGGTTGCTGATTCATGAACGTTGCTGTCCTGCGGATACACCGGAATGCATGATGCTGTTTTATTGTAAATGCCATTCCCACCTACTGTAGGCGATCGGTAAGTGAGCTTTGGAATGTGGCACCAGAGTGGTGTTAGCTGATTGCACCACATTAGGGCAATCAACCTGCATATTCACAGGGTGGCACTTTCTCTGGTTCTGAAACTCTGTCGGCCGTGAGTGGTTCAAGCATGGGGCACTAGGTTTTAGCCGCTACATTGCCTCTGGTCTAGATACCTCTGCCGGATGGCCACCTTACATACTGGGGTAAGGACCAGTTGTCTGCTGCCCACAATGCAGATGAGGATGGGCTGAGATTAAGTTGTCTTTCATCTCAGCCACACGCTGTTTACGGTCTAAAACATCCCATGGTTTACGGTCCTTCTGGTCAGCTTGATTCCCTGTGGCTCCCTGTGTTAACTGCAGGTTCTGGAACAGGTGGCACTGACAGGAAGCAACTTCCTGTCTTTAAAAGCTCTGCTCCGCTGTTAATTGTCTACAGCCTACCAGCTAGGGTCTGGTCTGCTACCACACAGTGAGGAAGTTAACCCTTCCAAGTGTATAAATACATCAGAGCCAATAACAAGGTAACAAGGTAACGTTTCTGGACACAGAGTCCCTTCCTCAGACCAAACACCTGTGTGCTCCTTCTATTTTTTGTTCATTCATATAAATATATATATCAAGAAATTAAGCAAACACAAAAATGCAATAACAAACATTTATTACACAGAGCTATGTAAGATGATCCACAATCGTATAACTGAAAATGTAAGAGAATGTAACTGTTATACTGAAGAAGACTAATAAAGATAAATGTTTAAAGAAGACAAAGTAGCAAATCATCGCACACAATCAAGACAATAAAAGAATATGCACTTATCATATAGATGATTTAGGTCTTCTCCAAGAAATTGTACAAGGGCACAGCTAACACGGGGCATAGTCAAGTAGACAAAGAGTGAGACGAAACAATACTGGTGTTGCATTCTTCCAGGAGAAGTAGCAAAGGCAATAAAATTCAATGAATAGAAATGACCCAGGGGAAGATAAAAATGGAACTGAAATCTTGAAAAAAAACTAGGGATGACGTAGAGAATATTCTTAAACTCTTTAACAGAAAAATTCCAGAACAATGTACCAAAGCCGTAGTTATCATCATTTTTAAAAGGGGAGACAAAGACCATAAGAACTACAGACGATCAGTCTACTTCAAACAACTTACAAGATTTTTACAAAGATATTCAGTAATCGGCTGAAACAGATCCTGGACTTTTCTCATTCTACAGAAGAAGTAAATTTTCACAGGTGATACAAAACACATTGAACCACATTGAAGTCATTCCCAGAAATAATTAATATGATCTACCACTCAGTTAAGGAATCATAGATTGTGAAAAAACATTTGATGCTGTCTACATCTCAGCCATTCTAAATGCATTAAGATGAGAACGTGTTGAAGAATCAGACACTGATATTACAAATAACATTTACGAGTATTATATGGAAATACAAGCAAGATAGGATTTGCAATGATAGGCAAATCCCATGCAAACACCATGCCACAAAAGATTTCACAGCAACAATAGAAGAATTCTTCAAGACATTATTTATTTATAAAATGTTTTACCAGGAAGTAATACATTGAGAATTAACTCTCGTTTTCAAGTATGTTCTGGTCATAGAATTCACAGTCTCAGTCACGTGACGCGGGACATTTACATGCATAGGAGATACCGGCACCCTATAATGGGCCCTGTATCTCGGGAAGCAGGGGGTCCCCGGACCTCAAATCGACAAGGTTCTGCTCCGGAGACCCCTGCTCATCTAAACTAGTAAGAAAAATAAAATTAAAATATGTAGTAAAAACTATTTTACAACCCACCCCCTGTGCCCGCACATAAAACCATTATTATTATTTTTTTATACACAGTATTAATACCACAGGTCGACGGGGGTCCTCAGGTTGTCCCCGCAGGTCTCCATGGTCCCCAACGGGGTCCACGGGTGGTCCCCATGGATGGTTCCCACGGGTGTCTGGGGGCCCTCGGGTGGTTCCCACAGGTGTCTGTGGGCCCTCGGGTTGTTCCCACGGGTGTCTGGGGGCCCTTTGGTGGTCCACGTGGGTGTCCAGGGTCCCCAGGTGGTCCCCATGGGCGTCTGGGGCTTCTCGGGTAGTCCCCGTGGGTGTTAGTGGTCCCTGTGGCTCCCCACTGGCCTGCAGTACCATTCCTGTATTTAAAAAAAAAAAACCATGGGCTACATTTCAATAAATACACCCTCCCGATCAACACACACATACCGTACAGTACAGTAATGTGCAAAATAACTATTATCCAGATATGGAAAATAGATTATTTGCCCATTATTTAACAAAACATTAGCCAGCCAGCATAAATAAAATAAATAAAAACCGTTCATCTTATCCCTGCCAACATGAAGGTCGTCCTCGTCAGCATACTGCAGGGCAATGTACTGTACTTTTATTTTTACAGGTTTTTTTGATTGGATTTTTCTTTTTTTTATGTTTTTCATTGCCCATTGACGGCTAATGTATTAATCTATGCCTGTTTAGGGTACAGATGAATACAGTGGGAGCCAATGCATTTTTTGGCAAATGCATTTCTTCTATTGACTTATATTTTATACTTCTTTTTATTGTTTAGATTAAATTGATTTGAATTGTGATGGCTTGTTTTTTTTCTTTTTACAGATTGGTTAGAGATTTTATTTAATGATGTATTTTGGTGGCTATTGGTTTTAATTAATGTGTTGCCTAGTGGTTGTATAAATTAATTGTTGTGGTGGTTACTGCTTTTAGGTATTAAATGTATTTTTTGACTAGTGGTATGATTTATGTAATTGATTGCATAGTGGTTTTAATGATTTTATTGAATGCCTAGTGGTTTTATTTCTTTAATTAATTGGCTAGTGGTTTTATTTAGTTAATTGCTTTGTTGGCTAGTGCTTTTAATTTTTATTTATGGGTTTTTAGGTGCTTGTATCTATTTTATTCTTGTGTATTTTTAACATTCATGCTTTTATATTAGTGTGACCATTGACTGCTATAGTAGCTTATCATGCCCATATTATATGGGTATGATGTACAACTATGCCACTCAATGAGTACAGGGTGGCAATAGTGGGTCTGGGGTGGTTGGTTAGGCCTCCCAGGTGGGTAGTGGGAGAGGGTGGGTTAACCCCTTAGTTACTATAGCGGTTTTTAACTTCTAATGTGATTAAGGGGCTAAGGCCACTATATTGTAATGTTGTGTTTAATAATAATGGGCAAATAATCTATTATCCATATCTGAATAATAGTTATTTTGCACATTATTGTAGTATGTGTTTGGTGGGGGGGAGGTGTATTTATTGAAATGTAGGCCCTTTTATTTTAATACAGGAAAGGTTCCGCAGGCCATTGAGGACTCACTGGGACCACCCGAGGGCCCCCAGACACCCACGGAAACCATCCTGGGTACCCTCTGGGGCCCACTGACAGCCGTGGGGACCACCCGTGGACCCTATTGGGGCCCAAGGACACCAGCGAGGACCACCTGGAGGCCCACTGAGCCTAGTGGGGACCACCCGAGGGCCCACAGACACCCTCATGGGTGCATGTGGGGCCTGCGGACAACTGTTTGGACATCCCGGGGACCCCGCCGGCCTGTGATATTAATCCTGTGTCTAAAAAAATAAATAATGGTTTTATGTGGGGACACAGGGGGTGGGTGGGTTGTGTATTGTTGGTTGTTAAATATTGTAATGGTTTTTGGTAGCTAGGAGGTTGTGTGTTAGGTTAGCCTCTAAGGTAATAAAGTTGACTGTAAATGCATTTTTCAATGCATCTGATTCAAGCCGTGGTCTCCGGTGCTGATATTAATGGATATCATCTCCGGAGACTCCTGGCATCAATCCGATGCAGGAAAAAAGAATTGTATTTTTGTAAGTCCCATCTATAGATACTAGTTGCCAAGCTGCATGTATCTGTTTTTGATATAGCAATATCAAGCTGCCTGTATCTGTTTTTGATATAGTAAATATCAAGAAAATCCAGTTGGTTTTTCTCACTTGGTATGTTAATGTGAGATTTAGTTTGTTGTGATTATGACATTTGACAAATTCCTTCAGTAAATCTTCTGTCCCACTCCAAATTAGCAAAATGTCATATATATATATCTAGATTCCACGTGTTGGTGGAAGTTGGTTTTCTATATAGATGTCTATTAAGACATTTGACAAATTCCTTCAGTAAATCTTCTGTCCCACTCCAAATTAGCAAAATGTCATCTACAGTATATATCTATAGATACGTTACTAATGGCACAAAGCCACCACCCAAGACATATCATATATAATATCCCAATAGGACAGTTTCTGCGCCTAAGAAGAAACTGTTCATCTCTATCCGAATTTAAGATACAGGCTAAAGATATGACAGTAAGGTTCAAGGAACGAGGTTACGCTAATAAAATCATAAAGAAGGCCTACTACCGTGCTTTCACATCTGAAAGAACAGCATTACTTGCTAATAATAAAAAAGAAGAGGCAACAACAGATAACGTAATTAGGTTTATTGGCAAATTCAATAGTCAATCACACGAGCTCAGACAAATTTTAACACAACAATGGCATGTTCTACAAGAAGATCAGGACTTGTGCAAAATTTTACCACCAACTCCGAGCATGTGCTGGAAACGCAGCAGGAATATCAAAGATAGACTAGTCCATAGTCATTTTCAATCAAAACCCAGCAAAACCTGGTTGGGAGAAAAACCAACAGGTTATTATAAGTGCACAAGATTTAAAGCATGACCTGTCATGAAAAATGCCAAAACCTTCATGAACCTCACAAAAACACAGACCTACCCGATAAAGGCGTTTATTAACTGTCAAACCTGTGGAGTCATTTACTTAATGACATGTGAGTGTGGGAAGCGGTATGTGGGCAAAACACATAGACCTTTTAAAACTCGTGTCCTTGAACACATTGGAAATGTCAGGAATTTGGTAGATACACCATTGGCCAGACATATTATTCAATTTCACCAAGGGAATCCAAATGTGATGAGTTTCACTGCAATTGAACACGTCCAGCGAAGTCCACGGGGGGTGACTGGGACAAATTACTTCTCCAACGAGAATGTCGATGGATATTTCTATTACAGTCCCAGTCACCCTCAGGACTTAATGAAGGATATTTATATTCACCATATCTTTAAACATTTCCCTTCATAAGGGATTATTCATCCATTTTTGTGGGGACCCAGGGTATACAGTATTCATTGCAAGATACGTATTGACCCTAGGGGCGGATCATATAAGGGTGCATAGATTCCTACACCATACATTCACCAACCCCAAGCAAGAATTATCTTGTAACAAGTCGATTCGTTTATTTATTTGTTTTCACCTGTTATATCAGATGAGTGCTTGTTTGAAGAGGGAATTACTATACTAAAGATAGGTCCGTGACATTAGTCATTTATGCTAACCCGTTCCGAAAGGGTTAATTGAATGTATTTTGACGATATACCAATTCCTATTAGCCAATAGCAGCCAAGCGCTCCCTTTAAATAGTCGGTTCAGAACTTGAGGAACAGACTCATCCCCTGAAGAAGCGCGTTAATCGTGCGAAACATATGTCGGGTCGAACGCCACGCGAGTGACGTCACAGAGGAGCGGCGGCACATACGGCACATGCGGCTGATGCGGACTCATACCAGCTACACTAGCTGGAACCACGGCTTGTATACTCTCTCTCGTTGCTGTTTGGGTTCGCCGCAACCCTTAGTTGTATAGGCAAGGGCTTGCAACATATGCTGGTGACCTATTAGGCTGCGTATTATTAGTGTATATATACACAATTCCATTGCAGGACACATACGGCACATGTGGTTGATGCGGATTCACAACAGCCACACTAGCTATAGCACGGTTGGTACACTCTCCCCTGTTGCTGTCTGGGTTTCGCCGCAACCCTTATCTGTATAGGCAGGGACTGCAACATATGCTGGTGACCTACTAGGCTGTGAATGTTCGGTGTATACATACACAATTCAATTGCAGGACTACCTGCTGTGCTTTAACAGCTCTCTAACTTGTGCCCCAACAGTAGCCAAATAAGAGACCAGCTACACTCTTATTGTTATCCTACATTATCTGGGCAACTGTATTAATCAATACTGAGTCCACTGTTATTCAGGTGGTGACTCTTTGGCATTTATCAGCTATTGAAGGGCATATGTGTGGCCTTTGTGCATTTGTTGCAAATTTAGGTGTTGCTTTAAACGGATACATTTAATACAGTCAATTTATCTGTGTCAGTTGATGTGAATTTAACATCATTGTATGCGTTTATAAGATTAGCAACATTTTTCTTTCAAGATACTAATACCGCAAAGCCTATGTGAACGCAGGAGGGGAAATGTAATCTCTGACTACAGTATCACAGTAATAACGGTGGTGATCAAGAAGTATTGATCAGAGTAAAAGAACCCTTATTATTAGCACACTTTTGTCATATGCATAAAATAGTTGGACTTCAGTGGTCTCACAGTTAATTACTGTATGTCTGAGGAAAGTCCAGATTCACAGAGGAAGTCGGAAAATATAATAAAATTTTATTAAGTCTAAATAGATATTTAAAAACAGATATACATAATTAAAAATCCCTATTGCTATGAGTGGTGGATATGTTTTGGTCCCAAATCAAAGGTGTAATACCTTATGTGCACATATCTTGACTAACAGAATCACAGCTATATTTCAGGTCTCTTGACCAAAAAGCTCAAAATTGCAGGTGTAAATTGATAGATAATAGTCACAAAGTGGTCAAAAGAGAAACAGAATACAGTCTCAGTGTGTACTGTGAGGTAGGTATTGGAGGTGTAAATAGGGGTGGTGGTGAGCAGTTAATGGAAACCATATACATGTATAGTTCAATGCTGTTGTATCAGAACATGTGTCTGCTAGTTGCAGTATATGCTGGAATCCGCTGGAGTAATGAACCCACTAGGTCTCTCACACACTAGGACCCGCTATGCTGTACTGGGGGGTTTAGATCATAAAACCGGAATCACCCAGGTAAGCCTTGTATTCAAAGCAGATGTCTATATGTATATAACCGTAGAGCAAAACATATATGCAGCAATACCAAAACGAAACCTCTATGGCGCCAAATGTACAATGCTCGTGAGTGCCGATTGTGTATCGTGCTGTTAGCCTATTCACACCGCGAGCTGGCTGCCATGATTGTGGTATGTATCAATACAAGCCTGCTGTTGGAGCCGGTTGCTGAAAGTCGCCACTCTGGTGACGTCACTCCTGTGACGCCTTACGTCCCGACGCACGTTTCACGTGTCTACCACGCTTCTTCAGGGGGCGGAGAGATAAAGGTAGAGCCTCCCCTATGCCTGTTTATACCCTCAGATCCAATTAAAAAGACCCCTGACCTTTACTGCGATTGGTAAGTGAGGGGCTAATCAGTTCATATACCTGTGGAAAGGTATAATGAAACTCGAGTGTGTATTGTGGCTGTTATTAACTATTTAATTGCCTCCTAGATATATATGTGGAAGTAGCGCTGCAGCAAGATGTTGGAGAAACCACAGCCAAAGAAAGTGCTGGTCTAGTGCTACTATCTTGTTTATCATCATACCTGAATGTAAATTGAATGAGTAATAAAATAAATAAAAAATGATAAATTGTGTCTACTTATTACTATTGTTGGTTATTATCTCTAAGTTAGAGGTGGGGGATCTTCATCCAATAAAAGGAAACCCTTAGTCATGGTCTAATTAGGTGAGGAAAACCCTACACTACATTAGGTTAGTAACTGCAAGCGACATTTCTGTGAATCAGGTGACGTGATGGTGAGAGGTGATGTTACCAAGTGATGAATATAGGTATATGTAGGAGTGAGACTCAAATATAAATACCTGCCCATTATGCACAATGCAGGTGTGCTTTAAAAAGAAAATTTTACACTAAGAGTGCTATGTGTAATGTACTGTGTAGGAATGAGTGAGTGATGAGACCGTGATGAAGTTAGTGTAGTGTGTAGTGAGATATCCAAATATAAATTATCTATAAATGGTGATGTATATATAGTGCTTGCTGAAGTGGGAGGGGGTATTTGTTGATATACATCACATTCCTCGCAGTCCACTAATGATGAAATTAATAAATAAAAAAATAAATAAAAAACTTAAATGTGTATTGGTGTCCTAGTGAGAAGTGAATAGTGTAGGATTGTGACTCACATATAAAGGCCTGCCCCTAATGGTCAATACAGGTCTTGTTGACATAGAACTTACAAGGACAAATTAAATACAATGTCATATGTGTAATGTACTGTACTGTGTAGGATTGGCTGAAAATGACGAGGGCAGACAAAAAAAAAAAAAAAAAGTAAGATTAAAGTAGGTTATGATGAAAGTAATATATCTATATGAAGGGTGAAAAGATGAACCCCTCATTGAGCCCTTTTGGTACCATTGTTTGTAGTTGGAAAATCCATCGGCTTTCTTGCTGTAGCAGACGTTGGTCCCAGTTCCCCCCTCTTGAGTCTTTTGCGATATGTTCTATACCACAGAAGTGCATCACTTTGGGATTCCCATTGTGATCCTCTATGATATGTCTCGCGATCGGAGTGTCCGTGGAATTTCGGACATTACCGATATGTTCCAAAATCCTCTGTTTGAGGGGTCTGTGTGTTTTTCCAACGTATCTGATGCCGCAATCGCAGCTCATGAGGTAGATAGTTCCACAGGTGAGGCAATTAATAAAATCTTTGATTTTATACGTATCAGAGTTAATGGAACTCCCAAATTCTTTTGTTGCTAACATGAAAGGACAGGCTTTGCATCTCGCGCATGGGTATGAGCCTGCTGGTTTAGTGCCTAACCATGTTTTTTGACAAGTTTTTGTTAGGTGGCTATGAACTAGCCTATCCTTAATGTTCTTATTGCGTCTATACCCTGTAGTGGGTACTTGTCTAAGAACTTTGCTTAGGTCTGGATCTCCGAGCAAAATATGCCAGTGTTTACTGAGGATGTTTTTTGTCAGTCTAGATTGGCTGTTGTACGTGGAGATGAACCTAATCACATCCTCTTTAGGTGTCATCTGTTTGGGTGTGAGAAGATCAGTTCTTGCAGATGTAATTGCCCTATAGTAAGCTTTCTTGATTATTTTTTTACTATAGCCTCTCATGAGGAATCTATTGGACATGTCTTTTGATTGTTGTTTGAAATCGATCGTGGAGGAGCAGTTACGTCGCAATCTTAGGAATTGTCCTACTGGGATATTATCGGTGACATGTTTGGGGTGGTGACTGTTTGCTCTTAAAAGGCTATTTGTAGAGGTAGGCTTTCTATAAATGCTCGTCTTAACAGTATCCGAGTCACCTCTAGATATGGTGATGTCTAAAAATTCAATCTTCATTCTGTCGTAAGTGACGGTTAGTTTTAGATTGAAGTTGTTATTGTTTAGACAATCAATGAATGTGCTCAGAAGTGTTTCTGTGCCATTCCATATCAGGAAAATGTCATCGATGTATCTGACCCACAACTCTATACATTCCGTATACATTTCCATTGTCTCTATGAAGACCACAGTTTCCTCCCACCAGCCTAGGTATAAATTGGCATAGGTGGGAGCATATGTGGTCCCCATAGCTGTACCCTGTATTTGGTGGTACAAGATGTTATTGAAAATGAAGAAGTTGTGGGTCAGTACATAATCCAATAGTTTGAGGACCAGACTGTTGTGTGGTATACAGTCAATGTTTCTTGCCCTAAGATGGTAGGCGACGGCATTCATACCATGTTGGTGAGGAATGCTGGAGTACAGCCCCTCCACATCGAGACCAACCAGAATAGAGTCTGTATTGAGTGTAATGCCATCCAATTTGCGAAGAACATCAGTGGTGTCTTTCACATAAGATGATAAAGTTTCCACAAATGGCCTCAAGATTCTGTCTAGGTATATGCTGGTATTTTCAGTAATGTTGCCTATACCTGAGACTATGGGCCTTCCCGGAGGAGGTCTCTTATCAGTATCAGTAGTAGTAAATCACAGTAGTAAATAAATAAGATATTTTCTTTTGTTCCCACTCCCCCGCTCCCATATGGGGATTTTTAACATTTTAACATTTATTTTAACTATTAAGTTTGATATTTTGATGTATTAAATAGTTTTTTGTTTTTCGTCGGTTCCATACCCTGACAGGGACTTTCTGTGCAGCCTTTGGCAATTAGGAATAACACACCCATATTTAGGTAAAGAGTGCAGACAAGTGGGGTTCTTTACTCAATATCTTTTGAGATCCCCTGTTCATATATGTTATACCTCCATGCACCTACCTCATTATCTACAGGACTGTAATAATATATATATATATAGGTGAGCGGTTGAATTTCTCTTCTATGATTAAGTCTCTGAATGAGTAACTATAGTTAATGGGGATGCCGAAAACCCATTGGTTGTCCGTCGCGTGACGTCATCATCGCGCGTCATTGTTGATGTAAGGGAGAGTGTGTAGTGCATAAACACAGTCACCTGACTGCCTATGAGCTCCGTTATTGGTGGATACCCTTGAATAATCGTTTTTGTATTGTTTACATTTTTAGGCTGTCAGAAAATGTATGTTGGTGATTAGAATAAAGGATGTTTGAATTGTTAGTCATTTTTTGTTACTGCATCCCGTTTTGGGGTATAATAGTACTCATTATTGCACAAGCTATACTGATGGTCAGTATATCACAGAGGATCCCTATGAGTGTTTTTAAAAAGCATAAGGTGTTTATTATAAACTATAAACATATGGGGATAGAGTGGATAGTTGATATATCCAACGGGACTCCAGTTGTAAAAGTTTTTTATCCCAATCTCCCCCTCTCATGTCACTTTTGAGACTTGCAATGCCTTGAAATTGCAAAGAATTAATGTCTCCGCCATGATCTCCCCTCACATGGCAGGACACCGGGGTGTCCAACTTATTCCTGATGGATCCGACATGTTCCAGTATGCGTCTTCGGAACTGTCGAACGTTTTTTCCCACATACTGAATTCCACATTTGCAGGTAATAAGGTAAACGACTTTCATTGTTTTGTAGTTGATAAAGTTTTTCATTTGAAAGGTCTTTTTATTCTGGGTGCTTCTAAATGTTTTACTGGTGTGAACATATGTACATGCTTTACAAGTGCCGCATTTATAGGTGCCTAGCGTTTTCATTGGGAGCCAGGTCTGGGCTTGTGATTTACTTTGAAAGTGACTGTGCACTAACGTGTCCTTGAGATTTTTGGATCTTTTCGGTACCATTGTGGGAAATGGTTTAAGGACCTCCCACAAATCATCGTCCTCCAAGAGGATATGCCAGTACTTTTTGTAAATACCATTGATCTGGTCCCACTGTGCATTGTAGGTACCTATATAGCGGATTATTTGTTTGGTGTCAACTTGTCTTTTAGTGTACAGTAGTTCTTCCCTCTTTGTTTTCTCTGCATTCTTGAAGGCCTTATTAATATTTGCTCTGCTGTAGCCTCTAGTTAGAAATTTGTTTTTCATTATTTCTGCCTGGGAGTGAAAATCTACCATATTAGAATAGTTCCTCCTAATTCGGAGGAACTGTCCTGTGGGAATGCCTTTAATGAGTGATGCCGGATGGTGGCTATCTGCCCTGAGATAACTATTAGTAGCTGGTTTTTTGGCATGTGATATAGTGTTAATAGTGCCATCTTGTTCAATAGAGATTTGTATGTCTAAAAAAACAGATTCTTATCATTGATTTCGTATGTTAACCGTAAATTATGTTGATTAGAATTTAAAGTATCGACAAATGTTGTGAAAGATGTTTTACTGCCTTTCCATAATACCAGGATATCATCTATGTAGCGAATCCATATGATGATATTGTCTGTGAACCTTGTCATGTTCTCATTGAACACTGTGTATTTCTCCCACCAACCCAGGTACAGGTTAGCATATGTAGGGGCACACGTGGTCCCCATTGCAGTTCCCTGTACCTGGAGGTAAAGTTTGTTATTAAACAGAAAATAATTGTGGGTTAAGACAAAAGACAGGAGGTCACACATGAATCCGTTATGTTCAAGATATTTGATACCTCGAGTAGAGAGAAAAGATGCTACAGCCTTAAGGCCTACCTGATGCTGAATGCTTGTGTAGAGAGATTACATATCAAGGCTGCATAGGACTGTACCGTTATCAATGGTTATTCCCTCTAATCGTTTCAATACATCACGTGTGTCTTGTACATATGATGGTAATGATGTTACAAAGGTTCTCAGGAATTTATCAATGTAGACACTGGGGCCCTCAGTAAGATTCCCAATGCCCGAGACAATTGAGCGGCCTGGCGGATGTATGGGATCTTTATGAACTTTTGGTAGACTGTAAAAAGTAGCTGTTTTTGGGGATAGATTATACATAAATGTATGTTCTTGTTTTGAAATCACAGATTCTTCTAGACCTTTATCTAGAAGGATTTTTAACTCTTTCTGAAAAATAGGTGTTGGGTCCTGTTCTAGGACTCTATAACAGTTCTTGTCACTGAGGAGTCTTAAGTTTTCTTTGACATAGTTATCAGTTGTGAGTATAACAATGTTATCACCTTTGTCAGAACTTTTTTTATAGTAATTTCCTTTCTTTCTGATAAGTCTTTAAGTGCTTGTCTTTCATTTTTATGCATGTTATCCTTTCTCCCTCTCCCTTTGGATGTCATATTTCCTACTGTATGTCCCTAGACACCAATTTAACAAAAGTTTCTACGTTACTACAGGTATCCATTGGAGGGGTGAATTTACTTTTAGGCTTAAGTTGAGTAAATGGACCAACACCTGATGTTCGTTAATTTTCTTCACATAATTCCAATAGGATATCTAGATTATCTAGATCTTCATTACTCATTTCTACAGGGTCCAGATTTTTGGACCTTGCTTGTTAAATTTTCCTGTAGTATTTGTGTAATAATAATTTTCTGGCAAATAAATTGGTGTCTTTGATGCACTCAAATTGGTCCATATTGGAAGTGGGAGGCCTCGTTTAAGGACTCTTTGATGATCATCATTTAAGATGAAGGGGCTCATGCAGAGAGGAACGTTAAAAAAGTTTAAAATGCCTGTAAAATAGCCACAGATTTGCCGTTAGTGAAGGTGTTATGCAGAGAACACCGTTAACTCATTTCGGCAAAAAACTGCTAATTGCCAACTTTTCCTGGCTATTTGAAACTCGCCATACTAATGCACATATTGGCGTGTTCCAGCGATTCGGAGCTTCTGGAATACCATGCTATATTAGCATGGCGAGTTTCAGGTTCTCGCCACGAGTTTGGCGAATTTTACAGCTCTGAAAAATTTTCTGAGCACTTTTAAAAATCGCGCCATTTTCTCCCGAGTTTAAGGATTTCTGGCTAGTTTTTTCGCCAGAAGATGGCGCTATTTCCCTATCTATGCTCTCTGCATGAGCCCCGAAGTCTGTTAAGTTCATGATAAAGGTGTCTGGTAATTTATCTAACTCTAGTGTTATGTTCCCCGTCTATGCTTGTTGTGTCCTCTGTTCTTGGATTTTCTGCCTCTTCCTCCCCTTGCCCCTCCTTGTTTGTTTAAATATAAATCTGGGGGGCCGGGTACTGAGGTCTGTCCTAAAAAAGAGGTGGGTTCTTGAGTGACTGTTTTGGATCTAGTGGCATTAGACCCTGTATCTGTTGTTTGCAATCTGTTGTGCATTTTCACCTGGTTATTAGAATTATCAGTGTCTGAGGATTCCTGATCTGTGGTTGAATCACTTTGGACTGTTGGTTCAGTGTACTGTTTGTATTTTTTCTGGAATTTATATACGTTACCCTCCTGGTAATCAATCTTATCGCGTGCAAATTTTCTATGTTTCCTATCTTTTAAATCTTTGATATATTTGTCAATATTAGTTTTCAATTGTGATTCGTATGTCTCAATTTTTTTCACTTTTATTCCATTTGTCTAATTCTAATATTAAAGCTTTAAGGTCTTTATTCACGATTTCTAATTTCTCCTTTTCATGTTTGACTATAAGAGTCATTAGGTTTTGGGAAAAGGATGATAGGATATTTTCCCATGCCTTGCGAAATTCAATATCCTGAATCGAGTGAGAGGGGGCTACATTTATTCTTAGGCCGCTTGGGATTAATTTCTGTGTGATATATGCTTCTAGACTTGTGATGTCCCACCAGAGTCTGGATCTATTGCTATAGGTTTTGTCTAGTTCACGAAAAAAGTTCTTAATATCTGGATTATCCGTCACTTCAACCTGTTCAAAGTTAAGACTAAAGACACTTTCTGACTCGCCAAGCCATGAATCAAAGTCTATTGAATTAGATAGGAATCCGGTCATTATGCGAGACTGGTGGTGTGTGCTCAGGTACACGAGAAAAGGTGAAGGACACCTCAAATTAGTTACACACAAGAAAAATGACCCCTGAACGAGGTCAAATGTGTATCTCGTACAACATCACAGAGGAGGGTAGATGGATAACCTGTGTGATGACTGGAACTGCAATAAATAATACTAGGGTGGTGCTGACTGGGAAAATATACTGTGATAAACAAAGAAAAGAAAGAAAGCTCCCTATAGTGTCGCACTAGAGAGCACCCTACACTTAAATTAAAAGTACTATTTATTAATGAATGAATTAAAATATATTTATTGCAGCAAAATATATAATGAGCCAAATGATTAAAACAAATTAAAAATGAGGGAGGTGTCTGTGTGCTTATTGTCAAAAACGTCAGTGTATATAATGAAATAGCTATTGATTACTATTTATGTCCACGGTTATATGATTAAACTAACAATGGTAATAGCTATTAAATACAATTCAAGGTCGTCCGACAACTATTCCTAAGTAGATGAGAGTGTCGGTTTGTTAAGAGGGTAATGAGCTCTGTGTATCAATGGCTTTGCTTGAAAATGGAGTACTGTGAATACAGTCACTATATACACATACACAGTGATACCAGACCACCAGGCTCAGAAATAACTGAGCCTATAGGTCTGTCCTGGTGAACAGCTATAACACATGATAGCCAAATGCTCTTAAAAAAGAATGAACATAGCCCTCTCAGACCACACTCTGTGGGTCTAACACTCAAAATATAAACTAATTAGGAGATAGTCAGAGCGTTGTGCTTCCCATGACGAAGACTCCAAAATGCTCAGACAGTGAGGAAAGCACCAGACCTCTCCGACTAGCCTGCACCTGGTAGTGGCGCCTGGCCTGCCCAATATGTTTCACCGTTGTGGTTTCATCGGGGGCAGTTCCAAAGTGTTTCTGGTGAGTATTTATGTGTATTTGCTGCTCTATTGGCCAATTAGTGTCAGGCTCCAATTAGTCCTCTAGCGTTATGTCATAACCACGCGTCATAGTAGGGTGCATGATCTTAATCCACCCTGATTGGCTGTTATAGGTCATCTGACACTCTATTGCAATGCTAATAGGTCAGTGATTAGGGTATAAATATAATGGTGACAAATGCTGGACTCTGATTCGTCATTCCCGATCACCTGACCATCATGGCTGCCTCAGTGTTAGTTCCGCATGTATCTGCAGTGCATTGCTAGTCTCTGAATGAGTAACTATAGTTACTGGGGATGCCGAACACCCATTGGTTGTCCGTCGCGTGACGTCATCATCGCGCGTCATTGTTGATGTAAGGGAGAGTGTGTAGTGCATAAACACAGTCACCTGACTGCCTATGAGCTCCGTAATTGGTGGATACCCTTGAATAATCGTTTTTGTATTGTTTACATTCTTAGGCTGTCAGAAAATGTATGGTGGTGATTAGAATAAAGGATGTTTGAATTGTTAGTCATTTTTTGTTACTGCATTCCGTTTTGGGGTATATTAGTACTCATTATTGCACAAGCTATTCTGATGGTCAGTATATCACAGAGGATCCTTATGAGTGTTGTTCAAAAGCATAGGGTGTTTATTATTAACAATAAACACACGGAGACTAGGTAAGTATCAGGGCTATTTACAGACTGTTCAGGTGTCACAGAAAGGGGTGGAAAAGAGGAAGCCCTCATTTAACCCACATGTACTCATTATTGCACAAGCTATACTGACGGTCAGTATATCACAGAGGATCCCTATGAGTGTTATTCAAAAGTATAGGGTGTTTATTATAAACTATAAACACATGGAGACCAGGTAAGTATCAGGGCTGATTACAGACTGTTCAGGTTTCACAGAAAGGGGGTGAAGAGGAAGCCCTCATTCAACCCACATGGGGATAGGGTGGATAGTTGATATATCCAACGGGACTCCAGTTGTAAAAGTTTTTTATCCCAATCTCCCCCTCTCATGTCACTTTTGAGACTTGCAATGCCTTGAAATTGCAAAGAATTAATGTCTCCGCTATGATCTCCCCTCACATGGCAGGACACCGGGGTGTCCAACTCATTCCTGATGGATCTGACATGTTCCAGTATGCGTCTTCGGAACTGTCGGACGTTTTTTCCCACATACTGAATCCCACATTTGCAGGTAATAAGGTAAACGACTTTCATTGTTTTGCAGTTGATAAAGTTTTTCATTTGAAAGGTCTTTTTATTCTGGGTGCTTCTAATTGTTTTACTGGTGTGAACATATGTACATGCTTTACAAGTGCTGCATTTATAGGTGCCTAGCGTTTTCATTGGGAGCCAGGTCTGGGCTTGTGGTTTACTTTGAAAGTGACTGTGCACTAACGTGTCCTTGAGATTTTTGGATCTTTTCGGTACCATTGTGGGAAATGGTTTAAGGACCTCCCGCAATGCAGTTCTAGTCATCTCACAGGTTATCCATCTACCCTCCTCTATGATGTTGTGCGAGATACACATTTGACCTCGTTCAGGGGTCATTTTTCTTGTGTGTATTCTTCAAAGTCAGCATAGTTATGTCGAGTTGCTAAGAACTGATCTGTGGGAATACCCTACTTCACTGCTATAGGGTGAGGTACAGTATAACCACATGTAAATCAAAAAGCTAATCTAGGTAATCATGCTACAGTAAGTACTGGCCCTACGCCTCCACCCCTGCCATCAGGGCTCAGAGTGTGGGAGAAAGAAAGGCCACCATTGGACTCTGTTAAATTAATCCCCTTTTTATACAGTTTCTTTTGTATCCTTCTTTGCACTAACCCCTCTGGTACTGCCGAGCCTTACAGTGACTGTGCTACTCCTCTCTTACTCAAGTACCGGTAGTGGTTAGTTATATAGTAGTATAATTAATTGCTGGAATAAAAAGGATTTCCACGATAAAACTCATATAATATTACATTTATTCCTATAATAAAAAAAAAAATACCAACTGGCCTTCAACCCTGCGCTGCTGCCGCGTCCATCTGGCTGCAATAACTGAATATCTCTTTATGGTGGATATACTGGAAAAAAGGGGAGGCACTAAAAACATTTTATCTTTCATCTTGCAGTAAACTACCATACCAAGTGTCCATACATACGGTAATAGGAAGGGCACTGGTATCTTTGTCTTCCCTTATTTTTTTTATTATTATTATAATTATTATATGAATCAACATCTAAGATCTTTGCAAAACTGATCATTTCTATTAGACGTGATATCAAAGCACAAAAAGGTCAAAGTATGTTGCCAAATGTATAAAACATTAAGAGGCATTTGAAGTGACAGTGGAAGACTAAAGACATTCTCTTACTGTAACTTAGTTACAGGTATTTAAATCCTACAGCAAATCTCTTGTGGTTTCTATAATGTGTTGACAGAATGAAGGATCTGTAATACACAAATCTTCCCCAGCAAGAGCACTGTACAGCTTTATTAAGATGATACATTTATCTATATTTTACCACTCTCTTGAGAACTGTCTGCTTATCTAGAAGGTTATTATGAAAAGCTGAATTTTAAATGTCTCCAAGCAGCATTTGTAATGATTTTCTTCTGAATCGTAATTATATTATACCACCTAAACATTTAAATATAACAGAACAGCAGTCCCTCATACACCAATTTGATCAATGTAAAACAAATTTCTCTTTATCTGTATGACGTTTTAAACTGTAATTTGATAGTCACAATGCCAATAGGTTAAACATATTGATGAAGTACTGAGAGAAAATATGTCCTCTGACCCTTTGTGATTTACTGTGTACCCCTGCACATTAAATTGTAGGAGAATAGCTGGTAGTGTGGCCCTGTAATTTGGCCTGCCCCATGACGTTTAGCCCAGTTTCAATTTAATTACTACGGGTGGATGGGAATAAACACAATGGCATAGAGGTGGGGGGTAAAGGGCGACGTGGGGGGTAAGTGGCGACGTGTGGGGTGTTGGGAGAGAATTTAAAGTCCCATTGGGTTCAAATACAAATATAACTTATATTTGTACCTATACATTGCAGCATAATAATTTTTCCCCACTGTTAAATGTTATTTTTTAACTTGTTCATTTTCTTCCCATGTCATTTTAATTTCCTCTTTTATAAATTGCTAGAGACATGATTAAGAGAAACAGTTTTACAAGTATTTTACAAAGGTTGGCAATGCAACAGTAGTATGTTTGGTACTGTATGTTTTTTATTTGGGGGTAACTGGTGCCTAACTGTGGAACTGGAGCGACCAGAGCTTTGAAGAGAGCTTATGCAACATTCTGAAAATCTGTTCAGTGATACTATTTTAAAAACCTCTGTAGGATTCTCCATGAAATACTCCAGGCCATCATTCCCAGGTGCAATCATAAACCACCTAACCTTACAATGCCTTCATAGACCTTTCAGCCCATATACCTACAAAAAATGGTCCCCCGTGTCTTGTCTGATTTATTCCTGCTGGAATACACCTGACATCAAGTGTTCTGCACTCTGATCCAAACTGTTAACACTCTTCAAATTAGGAGAATAAATACAGCAGGTGAATAATAAAGTTCAGCAATTTTATAATTATGCATGCAAATTTAAATTGGTGTATTTTGATAGGAACAGTTCACCTTCTTATTAAAGATTATGTATTGGGCTAGATACATGAAACTGTGGTAACCTAAAAATGCAGTACTATTGCAAAACAATGCATTATTTTAATAGTGCAATAGATAAACAAGTGGCTTAAAACGGCATTTTTGGGTATTATCGGCCATACATCACGTTCCAATGTTTGTCAGAGTGGGATTAACGGCAGATATACTGCCCACTTTTTATCACCTGCCCCAGGCTAGCGTTAGTCATATATAGAAGTACATGCACACCGCTAATAGGTGCTGGAGGGGGTACTTATCTGCCGGTGCGCTGTGTCCAGGGAGGTCCAGACATCTCAAAGGTACACAAGCAAGGAAATGGAAGCAGGCACACGGTCTTTCTGAGGTTGCAATTTATTGTGCCACCAAAAGGTCCAACGTTTCGGCAAAGATTGCCTTTATCAAGGAGAGGGCTACAGGATATACTTAGCACACCACTATTTATACACAAATGGGTACTCACCCCTCCATGATTACTGCTGCCATGCTCCTGGATTCAACGCCCCCAACGTGACGTCAGAGCGCCAGCGCGACGTGGCATGATGACGTCATGCGACAATAGAGGAGGATCATGGGTACCTGTGTAGAGACAGCCTCCCCGATGCCTGTAACAGGCAAAGATGGCGATCCTGCAGCATGCTGGACATTCAGGGAGCAGCCCATTCACTGGCAGCCGAGGCTCCCCCGGTGACGTCGTGAGGGCAGTCTAAAGGGGAGGGTGTGTTTAATTGGGGGGTAGGGTGGGTGGTGGCAGGAGGGATTAACCCCTTCATTTCCATAGCAGTTAGCAACTAAGGTAATTAAGCTTTTTTTAATTATGCAACAGAAGATTGGTTGAACAGCAAAACCCAGGAAGCCCTTGAGAAAGGGCAGTATAACCTGAAATGCGTGGGAGAGTTCCCATGTCTTGTCCTTAGTCTGTTTTTTGTTTTTTTTAAGATGTAGTTCAATAAAAGTTTTTTTTATTTTTTACATCCAGTTGAGCAGTGCTTCTTTCTGGGTTTTTCTGTTCAACTAATCTTCTGTTGCATATCTTTACCTGCTGATTGGAGTGACGCGCCGTAGCTGTGCAGGTTTTCCAGCAGGACTCCCAATATCTGGTTACCAGAGGACGCCCTTTCACCATGGATGGCTCCGCGCTGAACCGGGCTATCTGAAGGACAGACAGGGCAGTTCCAGACCGATCGGAGCTTCAAAGCAGCTTTGCTTGCTTCAACATACGGGCTTCTCATCTTTCCGTGATTACGAGAACGGCATCTCTTCTTGAGCAGCCCAATACAGCGACGGGACATCAAAGTGACGGATAAAGAACTAGTACTCGGATCGGGATTACAGAGGTAAAAACTATCTGTTCTCTGTAGCACATACACCCCTACGAGTTCGAATATATATTCCATAAACTTAATCCTGACTGTCTATACCTCAAAGAAATTGTGGGTCCTGCTTTGCATTATTTATATATACCTGCACCTAAAAACAATGACTGTTTACACACAGACATTATTACTGTCTATTATGAAATGAGAATTTGGGACTATTTGAAGCTCAACTACTCATATTTATGCTATTTTTTTCTGGAGCTACGACGGGTGGTTCAATTTTTGTATTTTTTTTAATTATGATCTTTTTCCATAAATTTGAAGCAGGGTGTTTCCAGAGCTGAACCACATTAATTTCAGATCCAGAGACCCTCTGCTTCCTGAGGTTCAGACCTCCATAGGGGGTGCTGGTATCTCTCTACAGTTTAAATGCCCTGGTCACGTGGGCCGTGAGGCTGGAAATTTAAACTTGCAGGAGATACTGGCACCCTTATGGAGGTCTGAATCACGGGAAGCAGGGGGACCCGGACCTGAAATGAATGAGGTTCAGCTCCAGAGACCCCCTGCTTCAATCCTATGTAAAAAAATAATACAAATGGTGAGAACTGCTGTAAGAGCTGCTCGTGGAGACACAGAGACTGCTTATCTCTGCTCTCTCTGCACAGCTCTTATAGTCTGGTGGCTGGCCTGGGAGGATTAGCACTATGGGAGTCCCATTCAGAAGCTGGACCCCCGATGTGTTAATCCTTCTAAGAAACTTACTGCTCTCCTGGCCATGAGAGCTGTAGCTAAAATGCAGTCGCGAGGCTGACACCTTCCAGCCGCATTAGCCTCTCCATATCATGGTCAAGAATAGTGCTAAATCTGTACTATAAGGGCACAGCTGTACAGTAATATGTTATCAGATGGGGATGCTAACAGTGATGAGCTTTGTTGTATAAATGCTTCATAAATGGAGTAAATATTATATTGATAACTTTCTGATTCTCTCACGGGTAAGCTAATTCCAGTGATGAGGAAAGAAAACAATGACATTATCATTTTTGTGATGATAATGTTCTGAATATATAATTATCCTTGCCACTATCATAAATTCTCTTCTTTTTACCAACTTAACTGTATATTTTTGTTACCTAGAACATGTCTTTATTAACTTCTTCCTGGAGAGGAGGCCTGAAACCGGAGTGGAAACTTCACTAAAAATCTCTGGCTCACCAGTGAATACCATTTAATAATTATGCATTATTAGTATTATTATTAGACTCATATTTGAAAGGCTCTCAATTACTAACTTTTTGTATTGTATCTTTGTTGGTCTTTATTTATATAGCGCCATTAATGTACATAGCGCTTCACAGCAGTAATACACGTGACAATCATATAAATAATAAATAGCAAATAATACAAATAACAGATCATGGGAAAAAGTGCTTCATATATAAAAGTAACATTTAGGAAAAGGAATCCCTGCACCAAAAACTTATAATCTAATTGGAAGGTAGGAAGAAAGTACAGAGAAAGTAGGAGGGCATCCTAGTAAGTGTGTCTGCAGAGGGCCATGGTTTATGTATGAGGTGTAAAGTATCAGCCACCGAGCTACTCATATGCTTCATTAAGCAGGTTTGTTTTAAGGTGGATAGATAGGTGCTAGTTGGATATTGAGGGGAGGGGCATTCCAGAGGTGTTGGGCAGTCATTGAGAATGGTGTAAGGCGGGAGAGGGCATTAGATACAAAAGGGGTAGAGAAAAGACATCCTTGAGCAGAACGCAAGAGTCGGGGTGGTGTATAGCGTGAAATTAGGGCTGAGATGTAAGGAAGAGCAGAAGAGTGTAAAGCTTTAACCATGAGGATGAGAATTGTGTGTGTGTGTGATACGAGATTTGCTAGGAAGCCAGGAGAGTGAATTCAGCAGGGAGACGCTGAGACAGTGATTCTGGCAGCAGTGTTTCAGATAGATTGTAGATGAGACAGGTGAGAGGCGGAAAGGCTGGACAGCAGGAGGTTACAGTAATTCAGACTGGAGAGAATGAGGGCCTGTGTCAGAGTTTTAGCAGTGGAGCAACAGAGGAAGAGCGTTACTTGCTTTTTCATTTTCAGAGTCATCCTATATTGTAACTTGTTTGGAATTGCAGTTTTTGGCTAATCATAGAATGATCAGCTGCTCTGAAGCTTATTGAATGTCACACAATTGCTACAGTTGCTGATATTTACCTTTATGTGATATCAATGGTGAGAAGAAGAGGAAGAACCGACAGTGGATTCTGAATATTTCCTACTGGAAACACATAAACATTCGCATTGACATCCCAACATTGAGTTAACAATATATAGTTGTAATTCATAATACTTATGTGTTTACATTTACCTTTCTTCAAAAGAACAAATAGCATTGACCACAGTAATTTACTTTAACATCATCCTGTCCAGTTTTACAAAGGAGCTAACACAGGAACCTAAGTGCTAAATCTAGATATATACCAAGTACTCATGTAGTTTTTAAATAGTAGATTAGTTCCTAAATGGAATTATCAGTACATTAAATGTGACAATTGAAATCACCAGGTGTCCTATCCTGTAACTATGTGGTAAAGGAAAATTGCCTCACAAAGCAAAACATTAGTTTTAAAGTGCTAAAATGACAATGAAATACTTAAATTGCATTTCTAAAAATGGATTGGATTGTGAAGATTGCATTTTCTTTAGTTTTACTTTTCTGTTGCTTGCTGTTTTTTACTCCTCTTAAATATATATACATTAATTCAGATAAAGATGAACATGCATGTATCACCCATTTGACTAGCTGATTATTTGCAATTTACTATTTGTAAAAGACTTCACAAAACATTAGGTTAATTGAAAAATATATAACACATTTATTTACATAGAATAAATTATTAATGCAATTCATACCCACTCTAAAAATAAAGTGTGTGTGTTCCACCGTTAGCACGTAGCCAATAAAGAATATCACTTGTGAGCACATCCTGTCCAAGACATGAGAATGTGCTCACAAGTGATACTTTATTTTGTGTATATAGATATATATATATAGATATATACATTATGTACAATAGAGGACTGCGCTATTGTGTGAAATGCCAGAAATTGATGGTATAACTAAATGTTAAATGAATATAAATTAATGAAAATATGTAATTAATAAAATATAATATTAAAAAATGGATATATACCAAAAATGCATATAAATCAATGTCTAATAAGCAACCAACTCAAAAATGAAAATAAAATACGTAGTGCTGTGAACCTTCCTTTGTCTGCTCAATGCAGATAGTCCTATAGAGTCCAAACAAATATGTCCAGTATTTGGGGAGTAAATGTAGCACTAACAGGAAAAACAGGCAGCTTCTTTAAAAGGGTACAACGACCTCCCTCTCCACCTGCATAGAAAAAATAGAAGAAAAAGAAGCGCCAAATCCTAGTGCATTACTGTGCAAAATTGATATATTTAATTCCCAAAAATCTCAATAAAAATGAACTCACAAACATAGAACAAATAAAAGCATGTTATGAGATATACTCATGCTCCTAGGACCAGGAAACACTGCTTCGCTGCTGTGATGAGTCCGTGACACCACTGGATCCAATGCTGCCTTTGTTGCTCACCGCCTGCAGGAGCTAACGTCATAGGCACTCCGCAAATGATCTCTCCCAGGGTACAACACCAACGATGATCTTTTGGTTCCCACCGGGGATGGTAGATGCGGCACACCAGCGGATGACATCACATAGATGGTAGATGATACCAGATCGGTATAATGTCTGAGCAGTTCTGAAGCGAGTGTCTAGGAAGATACACTGCACACCTTCCCTATGCGTTTCATCAGATGAACTGACTTCTTCAGGGGATCGATAGATATATACATATATATGTACGTAGCCAAATTTATTGCAACCCCAAAACATGTGCTGTGCATACAATTGCAACATTGACCTTGCTCACATGCACTTGGTACCGTGGTGTAATCACTATATGCTATTATTTACAGCACCAGCATTGGCCGCTCTGTATCTCATGGTCACATTTTGGTCCTGTGTAGTTCAGAGAAATGCATATGTATTTAAGTACTATGCATGCTGTATGTACTATACATAAGTACTTTATAGAAAACGGTGGAACACATCCAGTATGAGTATCACTAATGATTCATAATAGGGCAGAAAAGTCATGAGCTGTATTGTATATATTTACTCTCCCCCTGGATGCTAATACAGCTGTATCTCTTGTTCTTTGGGTTCCCCTATAATGATACCCACACATCCTCCCAAAACTCTGCTGTTCTCTGCACCCCTTTCCTGCGAGATACGAAATTGTAGTTTGGGCCTAAGGAACTACAAAAATGGCAACCAACCGGCAACTGCAAGGCATATGTGCCAAATAACAAATATGTAGGTGTATTGGGTTATTTTATATATTTGATTACAAGTACCAACTAACTCCACCCTTAAAAAGTGACAGAAAAATATTTAATGTCAATATATACATTTTCAAGAAACCTCTGACATTTAATTTTAATATATTCCTGAGGGCATGTGATCAATGTACTTATTACATAAATGTTTTTTTAAGCATTCCCCCTCCAATACTGATTAATGGATATCACAAACTTCTCTTTAAATTTCAGCTTTGCAGCACATCTTTAAGACAGGATCATACCATTACTATAGGATTCATGTTAAGAGATTTACCTGGTGTGCGTAACCAATTAATTCCATTCTGTATCGTGAACCATCTCAATGCATTGTGTTTGGAGTCATCAGATGGGAAATGTTCACCAACGTTGGTTGCTAAAGCCTGGGTGATGATGACATGCTGGAAATATTTCTTGTCCTTTATGCATGTGAGAAAAATAATAAATAAAAAGTTTAATGTAAAACAGAACTGTATCAGTCGCTGTACACCAAATTAAGTTCAACGCAACAGAATACCAGAAAAGAGTACTGTATAACTTTGTTAAAATACAAAATGTACAGTATGCAGCATAGTAACTTACTACTGTATAACAATAGGACCTGCAATATTATGGTCATGCCTTGAAAGTGGCTCTCAGGCTTATACGCTTTGGCAAATGACCCTTTTTTCAAGAGATATATAGTTATTTCACTGTGTATTTTTGGCACATTGGATGTTGCTCTGGACTTCTTTGTTTCTTGTTTTATAATAGTAGGGCCTACTCCACGAGGCATGATAATTACCCACACATGCACCTTCGGGAATGCTTTGGTGACTAAAGATCTGAAAAACCATCTGAGATCTAAGGCCACTAAGATTTCATCAGTGAAGATGACATCTTCAAATTTTTCTCCCCTCGTTAACAAATCACGAGCCTGCTCCAATTTCTGCATCACAGATTATGGGCTGCACTCAGTAGAAATCAAGGGAAAAGACTCATTAATAACAGTAAGAGTACAATGTTTAAAGACACCATGCTCCTTTATTTATTGTCAACCCCTTCCTTTTGTAAATCCTATTTTGAATGCCAGGGCAACTGTTACCTAAACATGTACAGAAGAACGTGAGAACTGACCTTGATTGGGCAGTTTTTTGCCAGTCTTTGAAGCAGCACTGAATTAATTCACAGAATAGGGCTTCTAGCAAGTCCAGTTATTAGTCAGCTCTTCTATTATATAAAGATGATTACAGAAAACCCTCCCCAACTCCTCTCAGTTTGGCACTGAACAACAATAAAGGTGGACAAAGGTGTTAGAAGTCATTGTTTGCCTTTTGGCAGTGTTTGTGAGGACAAGAGTAATCATTAAGTGACAAAATTAAGTTTAAGGTTTCAATACTGTGTACTTAAAAGTTATTGTTTTCCCAACAGTGCTGTCTGTAAAACACAATTTGATGATCAGTTAGTCATTAGACTACTGTGAAAGATGACTACTTGACTACTGTAGGGTTGATTTAATTTATCGAAAAATAGGATGACACTGGTTATGCTGATGGATCCCCTCCAGTCCTCTGGTCTTCGGTTCCCCTTCCTTACCTCCGCTGCACCAGGGGGATGTGGGGAGAGGGCGACAGACTCGCCGGCGGCTCACTTCGCAGGGCGCTGCCATTGTTGGAGTGTGCACGCATCCGTGAGGCTTGCGCATGCGCAGAAGGTGCGCGACGGCCATGTTGGGTTGGCACAAGAGTTTGTGCATGCGCAGGATAAAATGCGACGCGCAGGTCATGACGAGTCACGCTTGCGCAGCATGATATGCAGACGAGGCCCCAATGTAGTGAAGGCTCCGCAGGGACTGCAAGCCCAATAGTGCTTAGGGATTGTAGTACCACCTGATGCCAGGGAGCAATTGAGACGGCTGTGGTCCCTGGAAAGGAGGGGTGTAGTTTTGCACGCTCAGGGAGCACAGAGTCAGTCGAGATCCGGACAGAGAGGGTACAGGTAGGGTCCAAGGAGCAGTGCTCTCTTGGACTAGGCCAGATATCCCCCGAGGTCCCAGATAGATCCCCCGATTCCCAGTAGATATTGTGAGCTGTGCATACTGTAGGAAAAGGCCTCAGATAGGGACCCTTTCCCAGTAATGAGAGAGAGATATGCTGCAGGACCTTGCCTGGGAGAGAAGTAAGGCCTGTTGCCAGTGAGCAAGCCAAGACTCTTAAAGAGAGACTATTTATAGGGTACCATCCAGCTAGAGGCCCCTCCAGAGGCATCAGCCTAAGGATCCATCCGGAAGAGGAGCCGCAAATTGCGGCATGGAATCACGCAACCTGATCTATGGAGTTCTACTTATTGTCCTCATCTGGAATGAGACCAGGGAGGTATTAAACACGTGCACCAACGGGCCCCAACACATCAGGGAAGCTCACTATCCCACACACACTCTTTGGGGAAGGGACTAGCTGGTGGACACTCAGGAGTTAAGTGCCCTGGCACTCCCATACTTTGGGGGTTCCAACCGGGAGTTGTTATCGTGGGGTGAAATCCTACTGTTGGGTTATGTGGATGGTGTTTAATCTATGTATATAGTAAATACTGTTATCAGATATCTGTGTGTAAGTACTGTGTATATAAGTTCCGGTGAGGGGCTCCTCCCACCACAGTGGGATCCCTTGCCAGTGGAGGCGTTGCACTTAGACGATAAGCATACACCAGGCTCCCAGTGGTGGAGGCTCAGGCCTCCTGGTAACCGAACAGGTGACAGCAGCACAGGTTCACTCAGCACCATGCATGCCAACACGCCCAAACTCCACAGCCTGGAAATGAGGTTGTCTACCTCTCTGTTTAGCGTGCAGTCAAAACAACAGCTGCTACATTCGCCGCTCCAGGAAACGCCCTTTGACTACCTAATTTCCAAGCTGCGGAGGGCGGCGCTAAATATACAGTGTGTCTCTGTGTGTGTGTGTGTGTGTGTGTGTGTGTGTGACTGTGTCTGTGTCTGTGTCTCTGTGTCTCTGTGTGTGCGACTGTGTGTGTGACACTGTGTGTGTCTCTGTGTGTGTGACTGTGTGTGTGTATTTTTTTTTAAACATGCCTTACTGTTACATTTACTAGAAGTTCAAAGATCTGCTTTAAGGTTTGTACCATTTTCTTGTATAGAAAACAATGCTGTTGTTCTCTCCTCAGTGAGCAGCTATCCCTATGATGACAGGACATAATACAATTCTTCTATAACTTTGATGCAGGAATCATAACCAATCGGGGGGGGGGGGGAAGGGAGAACCCAGGAGGGTTTCTGGGAAAGGAGTGTGGTGATAGGGGGTTAATCAGGCCATTTATAAAGGCATTATACCTGGCTGATTAAACCTAAATCACATTGGGACTGATGGGGTCAACTGTATCTGCACCACACTGATATGTTTTCCCCTACACCATCTTTTTTGTCTCCATTTTGCAACTCAATCCCTAGCTGCAGTAATAGAACTGTATGTGAATGGTTCCAATTGGTTTTGAGACACAAGAGGGAGCTGCGAGCACTAAACCAAGTGCTGATTGGAAAAGCATGCCTATGTATGGGTGGCCGCTTTGAAAGTATAGGTATCAATTTCCAAGCTCTCGACCTCGCAACCACAAGATTAAGTGATTAAGTGGTTTGCGGTCTAGCTGAAGTGGTTTCTGTCAAAATGTATCAGTTACCTTGTTAGCTTCTTAACATGAAAGGGGGAAAGTAAATTGATGTGGAAGGTGGGTCAAACCGCAAACCACATCATAGCCCATTCAATTAAATAAGCTAACTCGCGATAGGAGTGAGCTAGCACTCTAAGTTTTGCAGCTAGAACTAAAGAAACCATACACACCCATATAAAGTTTATAGTAGTGGCACAAGCAGAACCTACTTTATTAATAAACTGTGTTATACTGTTTTAAATGTGAAGACAGGAAAACTTTTTCTGTAAGCCCGGGAAAAATCCTTTTACATGCAAGTATGTTAAGGTTGAATGAACTGAGCGATTTTTCAATTCCGTACTTCAAAGGGCCCCTGCAGAGAGGGTGCCTCAATGTCTATGAGAATCCGGAGTTGAAAAGCCTCAGCAATCCTAGATGTTAGGATTCTGGATATCCTAGGCTGGGATATTGTGAGTGCCAGATACCAGTGTAAAGTATGGGTACTTCACACTTGGTGGCCAAACCCCAGACTCAGTGTTGAAAGGTATGGGGCTGACCCCGGTATGCTAAGGAGCTCAGGTGTGAAGTTGGCACATGCTCCGTGCAAACCGGGAGGAAGCTCCTGCCCTCTCTGCGAAGTACTGGCAAGTCGGGGATAGATGGGAGAAATGTTCTCACGGGTGGGATTGGCTGTGCATGTTGGGAATAGGACCCTGAACCCTATAAAAATGCCTGCTGGCCAGTCAAAGTCAGATTCACCTGATTTAACAACGATTGAACCAAGTTCCAGCATCAGCGGTTCCGTAGTGAGAGGGGTTAATAATAGGGTAACCAAGGATCATCCCCCTCTTCTGGAATTTGTTAGAGCTAAGGGTTCCCGAACGAACCCTGTAAGGACTGAACAAACTTTTACCTGTTGGCGGAAATATAGGGGTGGCAACTTGTGCCCCTAGCCAGGAATTGCTACACGAATCCTTTTGTGCACCCACTTGCATGCGTGCAGGGGTGCCCAGAGACTTTGTTTCATTCCAAGGACAATTGATTTCGTTACCCCATCCCCATTTCGTTGCCCCATCCCAGTAAGTGTTTTATTAAGTGTATATTGTGAAGATTTTGTGTGTTTGTCTGAAAAGAAATCAATTACAATTTATTTTGCTCAACTTGTGTGCTCAGGGCAGAATTCCGGTATTCATTTGTGCATAAGTCTTGATCTCTCGTGACAGGGAAGGCTAGCCAAATGCTGAAGGATAGAGTAAGACTAGGGAAAACAAATTCATGAGAGTGATGCCAGAGTCACAGTGCTGAGAGAGTTACAGGGAGGGAGCACTTTGAGGGTTACAGGAAGGGAGAGGGAGTTCTGTGAAAGATACAGGGGGAGAGGGAGCACTGTAAATTGCAGACAGAAGAGAGCTCTCTGTAAGTCATAGGGGGTGAGGGGAAGAGCGCTGTGAGTCACAGGGGGAGAGAGCGCTATGTGAGTCACAGTGGTTGAGGGGGAGAGCACATCATGAGTCACAGGGGGCAAGGAGTTTACTCTCTGAAGTCGGTAATAGCAGCATCACTTGGTCCCCAGGTTAGAAGACCCTTATGCGGGCATTTTGGTTATACTGCCTCTCTTGGCGTTCTTGAGCAGATTTAAGATTTTCCTTACCAAACAGACCTATCATGTCTAGACGGTTTCTAAGGTCTATGGCATACTGAAGGGTATTCTTGGAGGGGGAGGGCTCCTCCTCCCAGGATTCCTTCAATAGGTCCAGAATACTCAGAAGTTAGCATCCATATAGGAGCTCAATCAGGGAGAAACCTGTGGAGCCCTGGGGAACTTCATGCACTGCAAACAATAGGAAAGGGAGAAGTTCAACCCAAGCTCACTTTTCAGTATCCACAAACTTCCTAAGCATGGTTTTAAAAGTGTGGTTAAACCTCTCTACCAATCCATCAGTCTGAGGATGGTAGACCGAGGTCCAGGCGGATTTAACCTCCAATAAATTCAGGACATCCTGCATTAACTTTGCCAGATCTATACCAATCCTCTCGAATGAGACAGATACCAAGGGCAGAGGAACCAAGGGAGCCGGCTTCTGTCCCTTTTGGCTTGTTAGCTGGCATTCAGGACAGGTCTCACATAGTTTCACGATGTCACCATGTATGCCTGGCCAGTAGAAATGGGATGAGATGCTGTCTGTGGTCTTATCTCTACCCAGATAACCACCCCATGGGAGAATATGGGCTAGGGTAAACACTGTTTTAATAAAAACTTTAAGGACTAATATTTGTCAAATAACTTCCCCTTATTGTCTAACTTTATTCACATGATATAGGATGTCATTCAATAGTTCGAAATGTGGAAAAAATCCTAGACCTTGTTCATTCACTATGTTATCATTGACCCGTACCACCTTCTCATATTGTCTAGCCAGAGCTGGGTATTCCCTCTGCCTCTGACAAAGTCAGGAACAGCCAGGTCTGGCAAAATTCCCATATCTATCCGTTCCCCATCCTGGTCATTTCCCGCCATGACTTGGAGTCTGCTGGGCTGACTAAGGTTACCTAGAGTCCCAGCCTTTCTTAACCAGTCCTCTTTTTCCGCACGTCTCTGTTTCTGCGTCTTTAGGACGCGGTGTCTATGGGGAAAATTATCTGTGAAAAAGGGGAACAAGTCCCCGGGCTTCTCCGGTAAATGTGGAGTAGGCGCCACATGAGTAGGGGCCAACAATGTTCCGAAGTAGGGCCAGTCTCGGCCAATTGAACAGGGGCAGGTAGCTATGGAGCAACTCCTACTAGTAGGCTAGCCTCTTGATCATTGAGAATGTTCGCTGTCTGGAATTTCTATGTATCCCCATGGATACATTCGATATTCCATGGAGAGTCATAGGATAGTCGGTTTGGAATTAGGCCCTCCAGGATCAGGGTTTTTCCAGATCCCGAGTCCACCACGGCTTTTACTGTTTTCCCCTCCAGAGATGCTGGGACAAACCACGAATCGTGGTCCCTCGGAGAGATGCAGTAGCAGTGATTCTGTCATAGGAACAGTCCATTTCATCCTCTCCTGAGTCAGCAAACTCGGTCGTCAGCCGGGGCTCTTGACGGGGTTCGGCATTTGGACCACTCCGCTGTGGGATGGGATCTTCCCTTCTGTTTGGTGGGGGAATCTTCTCCACCGGATGGGTGATGGGAATCCAGGCTCTCGGGGGATACTGGGGGTGGTGTCCTCCCTTTAGTGATCCAATGGTCTCAGATCCGGGATGGGCATCTCTGCAGGAGTTTGTACCAGGACTCCTCCAAGATGGGAAATGGTCTTCCGATTGGGTTGACTGGGCCTCCTGAGCTGGTGGGTGGTATACCCCTCGATTATCGGCTCTCCTGCCTCTGGCATCACCAGAAGCAGCTGGTGTTTGCATGGGCCGATCCCAGCTACCCTCTTGGCTGTCGTCCCGAAGAAAATTTTCCACCAACGGACCGCTGAATCTTGGAAGTTACAGCATGCCTTTTTACCCAGGATCGGGAGGTCGGGGCCAGTATCTGTATGAACTGCTTGAGTACAAACAGTTCAAGGATCTCTGCCTTGGTACGCTTCTCTGGTTGTATCCACCTGGTACATAAGTCTACTAAGCGCTGGACTATGACCTGGAGTCTGTCTCTGTTTGTGTATTTGACCGTCTGGAACCGCTGTCGGTAGGTCTCTGGGGTGAGGCCTAGGCGATCCTGAATAGCAGTTGCTGATAATCCATGGCCTCGTCTGCCGGAAGAGCCTGGTAGGCTTCCTGAGCTTCTCCTATGAGGAGTAGAGCCAGAGTCATTACCGAGAGACCAACTGTCCCACCATGGGCCGTGGCTACCCTTTCAAAAGTGAGGAGGAGTGCCTCTGGGTCTTCAGTTGGCATTTTAGGCAACATCACCGGTGGGTTATTTGGAATCTCTACTCTGACTGAGGCTGGACCTGGAACCAGAATTTGGAGGAGTTTTTCTGTTTGCTGAGCCTTCCTCTCATCTCGCTGGGCCTGCATCTCATCTTGCTGGGCTTGCTGGTGCAGGAACTGAGCAAAAATGTCCTCCTTTTTTTTAAAAATGTGTGGCCCTTCGGATACAGGGGTTGTCCGTATCCCACTTCTGACAACACCTGTGGCAGGACGGCCTGTAGGCGAGGTCAAACAATAGTCCACACGTGTATTTTCAGGTTAAAGCAAATGTTAAGTGGTTTTATTTCTCCACAGCACAACATTTGGGCAAACTGTCCCTTTAAGGCAACACAAACAGGAAAGTAACACCTACTCCTCATAGGGAGAACTTACTAACAATCCAAGCCCTATCTATCATGCTGGCTGGCTATCTCCAGTTCCCAACCCTTAAATATACACCACAACAGTCAGGGAACGATATCAAAGTTCTTACTATGTTTTAGAGAGAGGGTTGGAAATCCATCTGGCTAGCAGCTTGCATAGAACAGCTCTGTGGTTCGAGACAGCCACCATTCACAAGCATTAACTTCCTTTTCAAGGTGGCTGTCAGCTGTCTCCGCTTACTTCCTGATTGCCCAACCATTTTCCTTGGTTAACTTTCTGAGTGCTGGATGAAGGACACAGATGTATGTTTCCCAGGCATAACTATCTGTACCTGACTTCACCCTGTCACATGGAAATGAAAGATACTGGATTGACCTACATTTTCCAACCTCTTTCTTGGTAACCAAACCCAGCGGCGAAACAAAGAAAAGCAGTGGTTGTGGGTTCTAGTTCTGTTGGGTCTGACACCATTCCAGTCATTAGGTTGGCGCCTATGGCTTATAATAACCTCTAAATAGTTGGTATGGAGTTCCTTTTAGAAAGATCTACATTGGCAAAAAAAAATAGCCCATTTCTACTTTTAACTTTTTCTTTAACTCTCCATTTATTCCATTCCCTCCACCTTTTTTACAATTTTACCAATATTATTTCTGCCCCTTAACAAACTCATTCTACTCATTCTATAAACTTGACAGAGTTGGAGACAGGAAGTGGATAACTTCGATGCCTGCAGTAAAGTGGTAGAGAAGCTGCATAGAGATTTTACCAGTCTTCATCAAGTCTAAAGTGCACTAACAACGACAATGGATCTATTGCTTTGCTAGGTTTCCTACTCATTGTTCATGGAAGGACACTGTTGTAAGGAAGGGCACAATGAAAAATAACTGTATTTCCCCAAGCTTTTGTTTGGATCTCTGTTAACCTAGTTTTAATTATTCTGGAACGTGCCATTGGTCACAATGATAGCATAATAAATAGCAAAATAGCTCAAAACCTCAGAGACATTTCTTGGGGTTGAACACTAATGTTAATATAGCATGTCATAATTTGTCATGTGACTCACTGAAATAAATTAGCAAACTTTTTGCCGAAGTTCAAATCTGCTGGTTTTCTTTTCCAAGTTTGATTTTTTGCGAATTCATCCCAGTTTGCAAAAAGTTGCCTCTCTTTTTATTTTATTTAATAATGCTAAAATTTGAATATGAGTAGTAGGGTGTAAATCTAATACCATTGTTCGAAAAACCTATGTTGAGATTAGCTATCTTTGGTTATAATTGATGTTGCAGGGTTCA
>NC_134484.1:169015432-169032932 GCF_040206685.1 Ascaphus truei | reverse complement strand
AATATGTTAATGTAACACGTAGCACTTTACCAACTCACCTGACATCATCACATAGCTATTTAAAGGACAGAAATTACCTGCTCATTCACAGCTACAGACCCCAAAATGATGCGATTGTTTAGGAGACGGAGGAACATTTTATTGCAGGAGTGGATTGCTGATGAAGAGAATGACATAGGGCAAGGGAGGGACAGAGGCAGGGACAGTGACAGGGACAGGCACGCGGACAGAACAGGGACAGGGAGAGGGACAGGGAGAGGGAGAGGGACAGGAGATGAGAGGAGAAGACAGAGGAGACAAGTTGTGGCTCATCCTCGTGTATACAGGGAGAGAACCCTGTTAGATGGAATGAGTGAGGAGGAGATAGTAAGTCGCTATCGTTTGAGTTCAGCAGCAATCTTCTCTCTTTATGAAGAGATAAGGGGAGATTTAGATTTTGTGACAGCCAGAGGTCGTGCAGTCCCTTGGCTTGTTAAAATGTTGTGCTCATTACATTATCTTGCTTCCACGTCATTCTAGACAACTGTGGGCATAGTGGGCGGGGTCTCGCAATCTACATTCTCGCGGGCCTTTACCCAGTTTCTATATGCACTCAATAGACGCACTAGGAATTATATTTATTTTCCTAAAGAGCAGACAGAGTGGCTGGAAGTCAGGAATGGCTTTTATGCCATAGCCGGGATACCATGTGTGATGGGTGCAATCGATTGCACCCATGTTGCTTTGATTCCGCCTAGTCAGAGTGAGCATGTTTACCGCAACCGTAAGCACTACCATTCCCTGAATGTACAGGTGGTATGCGATGCCACGATGAAGATTATGCATGTGGTAGCCAAATTCCCTGGTTCCAGTCACGATTCCTCTATCCTGAGTCTTCCATGCTTTCGAAGAAGGCAATTTTGGACCTGGTTGGCTGGTGGGATGTTGTAACACAAAACTCATTTTTTTCTAGGAATTATTGTATTTTGTAATGTTATTACTAATGTTACCTTATGTGTGCTCCATTGATTATAGGTGACTCAGGATACGGAATTAGGCCGTGGCTCTTGACCCCGGTGCCAAACCCTCAAACTGAAGCAGAGGAGAGGTACAATGCTGCCCATATATCTACGCGATCTGTTATAGAGAGGACATTTGGGCTTCTCAAGACAAGATTTAGGTGTGTCGATCGAACTGGTGGGACACTTCAATATAACCCTCAAAAAGTGTCTGATATTATCATTGCATGTTGCATTTTGCACAATGTGGCACTCAGACATAATGTAGAAACAGACAAAGGTCAGGCTTTGGAGGAGGAGCATCCCATCAATGTCCCAGCTGACAATGATCAAACAGCCAGTGGTATAGAGACACGCCAGAATGTCATAAATACTTTTTTTTCATGTAAGTAAATACATATATGTTCATATTACTACTTTAATATATTCATTATGTTAATATAAACCTACTTTTTTTCAAATACCATTCTCTTAGGAAACAGACGAATATGGGTTGCACACCTTTCTCTTCTCTGCTGTGTGTACAAATGCATGTGGCACCGGTATGTCATTCATCCACAGGTTATATAATCCTTCTTAGAATGTAAAGTTGTTGTGTGTATGTGAATACAGCAAGTGTTACAAATGAATAATTTCATACCATTGTCTTGTTGATTATGCTAAGACAATACACATAGTATGGCCATAGTCATTCCTTACTGCACTATGGTTACATACAATGTTATTGTTACACTGTGACATGTGCATCACTATGATGTGTACACCAGTGTGCTTTTCATATTATATGTTACCAAATATACATGGTGTTTCATATGTAACACCAAATACACACTTTGGTGTGTTGCTTACCTTAATGAAGATGTCATGACAATGTTTGATATTTATATATATATATAAAAAAAATTATTAAGTATATGTCCTCAATGACTGCTCATTGTATGTATATGAACTTACATCTGTCATAAGATGTGTCAACCTCTATATACATATACTTATAGGATGTATCAACCCAACATATTTGAAAAAATTAGATTTTACAAACATGTTGTTTCTGTATAATGTACATGCTTTTAGCTACACTTGATGGTTCATGTGCATTGTATCTGTCAAACATTTGTGACATAACATCACATTTAATGTATGTACCCTAACAAATTCCATTAATGTAATATAGTGGTGGGTGTAGAAAAGGGGATAAATGCTGCTATAATTTTGATTATGGGAGGTGAATAACCATGGATGCACATGAGTGATCATAACACTCCATGCATGATTGCCTGTAAACACACCAATGCTTGGTACATCTTGTAGTTAGCAATGTATGTGATTGGTTATTGTATAAATTAATGTTTTCGATTACTTTTACATTGTCACATGTGTATGTATAAGTCACACATGTGTGTTGATTTGACCTACATGTAACAAGTGTCTAAATGTTAACACCATGCAAAATATTTAACATATTTAATAGTCAATTGTCATAATTCATTCTACCCAATGTCAATCTTGTTAATATAGTTTTAATGTCATTCACGTAACTTTAGCATTATAATGATGATCATTTACAAGTAATGTCAACATATGAACGTCAATCACGTGTACATTTGCATAGGCACACTTTTCAGCACCACTGTTTGTGTGTGTCTCAATTTGTGTATGATGCATGTTTAACAACGTCAAATGATACAATCATTATTATTTTGTTAGTTTATATCATCAGACTCACTTTACTTTGTATGTGTTGAACGTTCACTAAACACACAAAACTATATTTACTTTTGTTAATCAAAGATACACAGAAAATTTTATGTTTACATGATTTGTACCTAATATTCATAAGATCATGCATTATAGGTGAGCACTACAAGTTGGGTACAAAATTTTATTTCGCTATTAAAAACCATTGTAAAAACATCCCCATTTAACTTGTCTACTTTCACATATAATGGCTACGTGGTTTTATGTACCTTTAACATACTTAATACAGTCATACGTTCCATTATACAATATAGTACACAAATGTGTTTGCAGAGTGGGAATGGTTGTTCTATATTTAACAGAGCATGACATATAATGTTATAACAAAATAAAGAACACACATAAAATCTGAAAAATGCATTGTTTACCAACATCATTATGTTAATTAAGTGGTTATAAAATATATGCATTGTTTGTTAATATGCGCAGCAAGCATTATAAAAATTGTTGCATATGTAGTATATTAGTTGGTCGCTCCTCCTCACAATCATCTCATATAACGATTGGCTCTTCTGAAATGATACATTTGATCCCATGTATTCATCCGCAACATCTATGAAATACAGCAAACACATGATGGTCACAGATGGCACATTTATATATGTGTAGCCATGACAAGGCGTTACACATCTCTATATGATAGTGTATATCCACGGTTAATTCACGTATATGTTGAAAGTGCAAGGTTAAAATTAAACATAATTATGTATCCTTTTTATAATGGCGTTGCTGGCATAACTACGGATATGATCTTTCCGTTGCCTGTATACATAATAATGTGCGCACACATCTTAATTTGCACACGCACTGCACGAGTGTGTTGACTAAGTGTTAGCGCATGCGCTAAACAATGTCTATGCTGTGCGTTGAATACATGTCCCTCCATGTTGTTACTAGCATTAAGCATATCATATTTTTAAGAAATACAATTTTCGCTAAACTAAATTACTTCTACACACGTACTTCTTCAAACTTTTTAAACGGACGTGTGTGGACGGAACCAACGGCCGATCAGCCAATGAGCGACTAAAAGACGCGTGACGTCATGTTAAGGCAATGTGAAGTGCACGCAAACACTCCTCCCACTTAATTAAGGCTGCGGTCCCAGTAATGTCTGTGACACGTGCGCCCGGCGGGGGGGGGGGGGGGCGGCGCATGTCACAGCGCTAACCGCGATCTGCGCTCTGACAGGGAGAGGGGAGCTTGCGACGGGAGGGGGCATGGTCGGGGATTTGCGGGGGCATGGCCATTACGTCACGTGGCTGGTTCGCCCTCATTGGATGAACCGCCGGTGGGGCGTGGCCACGCCTCCGTCGCTAGGAATAAACTCAATTGTATTGAGTTGTGAAAAACCCTTCCGCACAGCGCGGCTGCACCTTCTGCGTGACGGTGCGTAGTGGGCCCAGCCCCATTGAGTGGCGGTGCTTACACGCACAGTGCACGCCGCGCCGTGCGCACAGGGTGTACTGGGACCACATTGGCCTACCGCACTGTACACGCCCACAAACACAGACGCGCGCGCATGACACAGTGCACTGACCGGAACAATAACAAAAGCCCACAGCCAATAATTTTTCACGCGCGCACGTCGTTTGGTGGCGGGGCTTACATCCGTAAACCTTTTTAAGGACGCCTTGGGACATGACAAGGGTCCCACGTCATATGTGGCAGACCATATTTTGTTAGATGTTGCATGATAAACAATGAGGTGTGTGTGTGTTACAGTTATGGTAACATGTTGCAATGATATGTTCTAAGAGATAGGAAACTAGGTATATTTATTCCGTTACCAATGTGTACTAATTCTTCTTGATGTATTATATTGTAGTAGGAAAAAATGTGTTTGTGCACGCTACATGTTAGGCTGTCTGCAATAGTACTCTGTATCCATGCATTTGGCATACAAATGGTGGATATACAAAAAGTATAACTTTACACGGTGAGTCAACGCATAACGATTATTGTATTTACCATTCTTCTAGAAGTAATACTTGGTTTGGCTGCAACTGGTCGCTCCAGAAAGACACTGCATTTTCATCCATGGTTGAGGCAACCGTTGAATCCTGTATGTCACACATCTCCATGAGGCGCTCATAGGAATCGCCACTGCCTTCTTCAAGGCTTCAGGAATGGAGGGTGCAGCTATTGCAGCAGGTATCGTTTCAGACGGGACACTCGTTGCGGATCCATTGCTATTGTTATTAGGAAAAAATATGCTATTTAGCCGAAGATATGTTCCATGTTCCATGGTAATTTTAAATGCCAAAATCAATATCTTTCATGTAGGTTATCATCGACACGTTCAAAACAATCATTTGTTGTTAAAGTGAATCGTACTGAAGATTTAAAATTAGCAGCTCGACAAGCCTCTTTGTAGTAAGGATATTTGCTTCTGATCAAGTCATAGATTTGACCAACATTAGCTTTCTTTGCTTCAGTCTATTGTATGGCCTCGGCAATCATATATTTGTAAGATTTGTTCGGATGGCTGCTAAATGTTGAATGCTCTGCCATTGCTGATGTTCAAATGATGTGTGTGTAAGTTGAGTGCTCCGTTATTTGTGCTGAATTTGAAATTAATTAAATGTTATCATTGTGGCTTTTTTCAAGGTCAGACTACAAGTTGAATGTTACACTCCTTTTTACCTCCCCTCCCCCCCAATTATAATGTGTAGAAATATTTGGCACACATTCTTTGGTTTAGATAGCCATTTCACTGTGAATGTCACATTGTTTTTGCCATAATCTACATTCTCAAAACAAGTGTAGGATTTTAATTAAAAAACAATGTGGGTGAAATCTTCTACAGTGGTAGCATAATGAAAATACTGGTTACACTGAGCTATAATGAGACACACACACCTGGGTATGTTTTTATCTCTGTCTGCATTCCAATTTTACAATGTGTGTCTCTCTTTATGTGTGTTCATCTCTGTGTCTTGCTCACACTGTTTGTCTCTATCTATCTGTATATATATATATATATATATATACATATATATATATACATATTGAATGTGTGCTTTTAGAGACATATATATATATTTTTTATGATACATATTTAACTTTTGTACTGATATATATATCTACTATATATTTGTGAAATCACTGTATGTCTGCGTCCCAAGGGTCAATCGCATTGGAGCTTGAGCCTGTCACTCCTGCTCAGGCCATGCCCGCCCCCGCACACCTCTCATTGGCCTACGTCCAACACCAATGCCACACTGTCCCACCCCTCACTGACTCTCATTGGCCTGCGTCCAATGCCCGCCCCCGCACACCTCTCATTGGCCTGCGTCCCACCCCTTACTGACTCTCATTGGCCTGCGTCCAATGCCCGCCCCCGCACACCTCTCATTGGCCTGCGTCCAACACCAATGCCCTAATACTTCCACACTGTCCCACCCCTCACTGAGTTTTGGGAATGCTGGGGCCACGCTTCACAGCTATCAAAACCTTCACGTCTGCTACCACAGACTGCCGAATCAGGTACAGCAGTGTTTCCCAAACTGTGCGCCGCGGCGCCCTGGTGTGCCGTGGCTTGGCTAGAGGGGCGCCGCGATCAGGGCCGCCAGCAGCGGGAAACAAGGGCTGCTAGCTCATTTGAAAAAAAAAAAAAAACCTCTGAGGGGAAGCAGAGGAGCGGTCACGTGACCGCTCCCATCCAATGGGGCTGCAGCCTGCCCGGCATTGCAACTGCAGAGCCACCAGACAGCAGCAGCACCAAGGTGTGTGTGTGTGTGTGTGTGTGTGTGTGTGTGTGTGTGTGTGTGTGTGTGTGTGTGTGTGTGTGTGTGTGTGTGTGTGTGTGTGTGTAACGGGCTGCAGGGTGTGTGTGAAAAACGGGCTGCAGGGTGTGTGTGTGTTGTGTGTGTGTGTGTGTGTAAAACGGGCTGCAGGGTGTGTGTGAAAAACGGCCTGCAGGGTGTGTGTGTGTTGTGTGTGTGTGTGTGTGTGAGAAAAACGGGCTGCAGGGGGTGTGTGTGTGTGTGTGTGTGTGTGTGTGTGTGTGTGTGTGTGTGTGTGTGTGTGTGTGTGTGTGTGTGTGTGTGAGAAAAACGGGCTGCAGGGTGTGTGTGTGTGTGTGTATATATGTGTGGTGTGTGTGTATATATGTGTGGTGTGTGTGTGTGTGTATATATGTGTGTGTATGTGTGGTGTGTGTGTATATATATATATATATACATATATATATATATATATATATATATATATATATATATATATATATATATATATATATATATATATATATATATATATATATATATATATATGTGGTGTATATATATATATATATATATATATATATATATATATATATATATATATATAATATGCGTATGTGTGGTGTATATATATGTGTGGTGTGTGTGTGTGTGTGTGTGTGTATGTATATATAGATATATATATATATATATATGTATGTGTGATATATATATATATATATGTGTGTGTGTGTGTGTGTGTGTGTGTATATGTATGTGTGGTGTATATGGATGTGTGTGGTGTGTGCGTGTGAATATATTTATCAAAGTTGCACAATGTTAATAAATAATTTATTCTCACATGTCTTTTTTTTTTTCATTTTTAAATATTATATAACACACACACACACACACACACACTGACAGCTACCAAGTGACAAACACACACAGTGATACCCGCCTACCAAGCGCGCTTGCTGTCTCCTCTGCCAGGACAGCGAAAAGCTCCTGGTAGAGCGAGCGGCAGCAAGCAAGAGCGAGCAGCAGCACCTAAGCGCTTACTATGTCCCAGGCCAGAGGAACTATAGCAGCGCTGATTACAGATGCAGGGGCTTTGTGCATCTGTTCAGCCCGGCTCAGCGACGCTGAGAGAGGGAGGCCCGGCGCGCACGCTGGAGGAGCAGCACCGGGAGACTGAGAGAGAGAGTGAGGTCAGAGAGAGAGAGAGTGAGGTCAGAGAGAGAGAGTGAGGTCAGAGAGAGAGAGTGAGGTCAGAGAGAGAGAGTGAGGTCAGAGAGAGAGAGAGAGAGGTCAGAGAGAGAGAGTGAGGTCAGAGAGAGAGAGAGAGAGAGTGAGGTCAGAGAGAGAGAGTGAGGTCAGAGAGAGAGAGTGAGGTCAGAGAGAGAGGGAGGTCAGAGAGAGTGAGGTCAGAGAGAGTGAGAGAGAGTGAGAGAGAGTGAGGTCAGAGAGAGAGAGAGTGAGGTCAGAGAGAGAGTGAGGTCAGAGAGAGTGAGGTCAGAGAGAGAGAGTGAGGTCAGAGAGAGTGAGAGTGTGTGAGAGAGACACCAACTGCGCACTGCAACTGTTAGGTATGTATATACACCTTTGTTTTTACTTTGGGCGCCGCGTAAAAATCCTGATCGCCTTGGGGAGCCTTGAAAAAATTCTGATTGCCTTGGGGAGCCTTGAACCGAAAAAGTTTGGGAACCACTGAGGTACAGAATCTACACACAACGCACAAACACAGCACACACACACATTCACACAACACCAAACACTGCAGACTGCCTCTTCAAACCCCCCCTCCCCTCCATGCCACACATCTCCCTCCCGCAACCGGACCGCGAGGCCGCGGCCTCCACTCACACACCATGGCAACGATGTCCCTCCCCCTATCCCGCTACCTCACACAGTGTAGCTCCCGCGAACCGCACAGCACGCCACATCTCCTGCACCTCACACAGCTCCCTACCGCAACCGGACCGCCAGGCCCCCTACCCCGCTACACCATGCCACCAATGTCCCTCCCCCTATCCCGCTACCTCACACAGTGTAGCTCCCGCGGACCGCACAGCACGCCTCACATCTCCTGCACCTCACACATCTCCCTCCGCAACCGGACCGCGAGGCCCCCTACCCCGCTACACCATGCCACCAATGTCCCTCCCCCTATCCCGCTACCTCACACAGTGTAGCTCCCGCGAACCGCACAGCACGCCACATCTCCTGCACCTCACACAGCTCCCTACCGCAACCGGACCGCCAGGCCCCCTACCCCGCTACACCATGCCACCAATGTCCCTCCCCCTATCCCTCTACCTCACACAGTGTAGCTCCCGCGGACCGCACAGCACGCCTCACATCTCCTGCACCTCACACATCTCCCTCCGCAACCGGACCGCGAAGCCCCCTACCCCGCTACACCATGCCACCAATGTCCCTCCCCCTATCCCGCTACCTCACACAGTGTAGCTCCCGCGAACCGCACAGCACGCCTCACATCTCCTGCACCTCACACATCTCCGTACCGCAACCGGACCGCGAGGCCCCCTACCCCGCTACACCATGCCACCAATGTCCCTCCCCCTATCCCGCTACCTCACACAGTGTAGCTCCCGCGGACCGCACAGCACGCCTCACATCTCCTGCACCTCACACATCTCCCTCCGCAACCGGACCGCGAGGCCCCCTACCCCGCTACACCATGCCACCAATGTCCCTCCCCCTATCCCGCTACCTCACACAGTGTAGCTCCCGCGGACCGCACAGCACGCCTCACATCTCCTGCACCTCACACATCTCCCTCCGCAACCGGATCGCGAGGCCCCCTACCCCGCTACACCATGCCACCAATGTCCCTCCCCCTATCCCGCTACCTCACACAGTGTAGCTCCCGCGAACCGCACAGCACGCCTCATCTCCTGCACCTCACACAGCTCCCTACCGCAACCAGACCGTGAGGCCCCCTACCCCGCTACACCATGCCACCAATGTCCCTCCCCCTATCCCGCTAGCTCACACAGTGTAGCTCCCGCGAACCGCACAGCACGCCTCACATCTCCTGCACCTCACACATCTCCCTACCGCAACCGGACCGCGAGGCCCCCTACCCCGCTACACCATGCCACCAATGTCCCTCCCCCTATCCCGCTACCTCACACAGTGTAGCTCCCGCGGACCGCACAGCACGCCTCACATCTCCTGCACCTCACACATCTCCCTCCGCAACCAGACCGCGAGGCCCCCTACCCCGCTACACCATGCCACCAATGTCCCTCCCCCTATCCCGCTACCTCACACAGTGTAGCTCCCGCGGACCTCACAGCACGCCTCACATCTCCTGCACCTCACACATCTCCCTCCGCAACCGGACCGCGAGGCCCCCTACCCCGCTACACCATGCCACCAATGTCCCTCCCCCTATCCCGCTACCTCACACAGTGTAGCTCCCGCGAACCGCACAGCACGCCTCATCTCCTGCACCTCACACAGCTCCCTACCGCAACCAGACCGCGAGGCCCCCTACCCCGCTACACCATGCCACCAATGTCCCTCCCCCTATCCCGCTACCTCACACAGTGTAGCTCCCGCGGACCGCACAGCACGCCTCACATCTCCTGCACCTCACACATCTCCCTACCGCAACCGGACCGCGAGGCCGCGGCCTACACTCACACACCATGGCAACGATGTCCCTCCCCCTATCCCGCTACCTCACACAGTGTAGCTCCCGCGGACCGCACAGCACGCCACATCTCCTGCACCTCACACAGCTCCCTACCGCAACCGGACCGCGAGGCCGCGGCCTACACTCACACACCATGGCAACGATGTCCCTCCCCCTATCCCGCTACCTCACACAGTGTAGCTCCCGTGGACCGCACAGCACGCCTCATCTCCTGCACCTCACACAGCTCCCTACCGCAACCGGACCGCGAGGCCGCGGCCTACACTCACACACCATGCCACCAATGTTCCTCCCCCTATCCCGCTACCTCACACAGTGTATGACAACACCTACCACTGGAAATCAGATGTTCGTTGAAATAAAATATGTTTTCCTAACTATTTTACTGTCTGTATAATGTACACAACACTCACCCACACAAAACCCCCTCATACACACACACACACACACACGCAAACATCCTGTCATTCTATGCCACACACTACACTCAAAAACATGCCATTTTTAACATGTGTATGACCAACAACACGTACTCACACACGTCACACACACAACATGCCTCATACACACACGCCATCACACACCAGCAACACACACACATGCTCTCACACACACCACACACCATGCCACCGATGTCACTCCCGCTATCCCGCTACCTCACACACTCTACCTCCCGCGGAACAACCAGCACGCCTGACATCTCCTGCACCTCACACATCTCCCTCCGCAACCGGACCGCGACGCCGCGGACTACAGTCAAACAGCATGCCACCAATGTCACTCCCGCTACCTCACACACTGTATGACAACACCTACCACTGAAACTCAGCTGTTCCTTACAATAAAATATGTTTTCCTAACAATTTCACTGTCTGTATAATTTATTCTAAAACACTTCTCACACCACCACTCACACACAACACTCACCCACACAAAACCCCCTCATACACACACACACGCAAACATCCTGTCATTCTATGCCACACATAACAACAAATCACACCTCACCTTCACCCTCATAATACACACACTACACTCAAAAACATGCAATTTACAACATGTCTATGACCAACAACACGCACTCACACACGTCACACACACAACATGCGTCATACACACACACATGCCATCACACACGCCACATACACACATGCTCTCACACACACCACACACCATCACACACAACACACACACAAATACACAAACACATGCACACACGCACTCAGCAACGCCACACGCCCTCAACCACGCAACACACGTACTCACACACACACACACCAACCTCCTCTGCTGATACAACACACAAAACAACACTTCAACATAACCTTAACTACCACACACAGCACAACCACCACTAAACAAACACACACACCCAACCCACTGTTCCAATTACCTACCCTTCACCATACACACTACACTGAATACAATGCACATTTACACGTCTCACCACCCACTCCCATTGCACATCAACATCCCACCACACACAAACATATACAACAACACAACACCTCCGCTCCTAACACACCTAGCACAATAAATCACCTCTTCCTTTCAATAACATATTTTACACAAAACATTACTATTTACACATCTGTCTAATTTATTGCACACAAACACTCAACTAACCAACACTGACACACACACTTACACACCACACACTCACTATCACATCACACACTCACTCATCCACACACACACCCCACACAATCAACAATCACACACAATAATTACATACACACACTATTCTGCCACACACAGCCAACATTAACACAAAACAAAAACACACACAACATTTCAACACCTACACAAACGCACACCTAACACAAATAAATACCCCTCAATACTGTCACACTTTATCAATTTACAAACTTTTCACAGACCACAACCGGATGCCTTCAACACCTCGACGCTTCAACGCTGTGCCAAAACACACAATACAATCATTGGATCGAACTGCGCCTTGACACAACAACATCAGGAAGTATTGTAAACACAATCGCACTGAAACACTTCACTAACATCACACACAACACCTACCTCAACACACACATCAACAACTTTTAACAACACATCACAACTTACACACACAACACCTCTACAACACCTACAATAACGCACATCACAACAACAACACCAAACACACATCTTCACAACACAAAACATGCCACCCAAAAAACACCTTCGCAAAACAAAACATACACACCCTGACAATGAACGTGACACGCACACACACACACAAATTATATGTACTGCACCACACAATGCACACACCCATTTCACACACATTGAAATCCACGCACACAATGCTAACAAACAACTCACAATGGAATACACAATAGGTCAACAACAAATCTAACATTACATCAAATACACTCCTCTCAACAATGGACATTCACATCTTTCAAGAAGCATTTCCAACAATAACATTTTCAAAAATAACTACCGTAACAACTAACATACACTTCAAACATTTGCCCTCATATACATGTGCTTTCTACTACTGTTGATTTACAAACACAATTCTAACTAATATTACATAACATTGGCATCACATTACAACTTTCACATACAACATTTACACATACTTATTCACACTTCACATCCCGGGCAACGCCGGGTTTCTCAGCTAGTATATATATATATGTAACGGGTTTTCTGGCCTAGCCTGACCCACCCAATCTCACATTGGCCCCTGTGGTCTAACCAGTCCCCATTACAGTGTAGTGTCTGGTGGTGCACCTGTTGGCAACAGGACTCCTGAGTCTCCCGCATGAGGGTGTGTGGGGATTGCCAACCCAGACAGGCAGCTGAGGTAGTGTACTTGAGTCCTACCTATATCCAGTGCAGCGCCTCCACCTCATCAGGATCCAAGCGTCCGCTTGTGGATGGTCCTGGTGAGGAACTCCTCTGTGGTGCACCCCTCTGTGTAATAACTCCACACTTACACACGAGGGTATGAGTTAACATCTTTATTGACTTGCGGCGAGCCAGCTGCCCCTCACAGTGGTTGTACTCAGCCCCACAGTCTTATAGAATGTCCCGGAATTAGGGCTGTACTCTTCGCAGTCCTGGGGGGCGCGGCTTCAGGTTTCGCGCCAACACCCAAGCACCACTCCTTATTTGGCGCCATCCCCGGATAAATTTTCTCAGCCTCTTTATCCTCTCTTTTACAGGCGGCACCAGTTACAGTGATTACATTCTTTAAGGGTGCGGCCGGCTCACCAGCTCCTCGTTCGGCAAGCTTCGTTCCCACTGGGCACAATTGGAAACCACTCCCCCTGGTTGAGATTAGGGGGAGGTCCAACAGGTTGATCGGATGGTCCATGAGGGCGTGGCTGCTGCTTTCGCGCCATACCCCCCATCAGGGAGGGGTTTGCCCGTTGGCGCCACTCCTGGCCAACTCTGCAAATTTTGCACTTGCAGAATTCTCTGCAACGGTCCCACGCGGTCTCCCAGGGAAGCGGGAGCCGCCATCTTGGTTTGCTTTTCCAATCACTTTAGCTACTGAGGTAGCTTTTTGTATATCCCTCACCGACTGGCAAGCAGATCCTTCTTTTTCACCACACATTACGACAATGTCCTCAACACTGTCCTCCAGGGTAGTACCCTGCGGTTCTAGGCAGGACTAAAATGGTGTGGCCACAGCCTTAGCACCACTCCACAGCAGGCTTGTGAAAGTCATTTCCTTAGCATGCTCTTCACCCGCACACACGCCATGTGCGCTCTCTTCATTATCCTCCGCCCGCCATCTTGGACCTTCCGCAACGCGCGGATCCTCCATTCTTGCGGTCGCCATTCTTTCACTGTATTTAGAATTAGTGTACATGGAGCTCCTCTCTTCAGGGCAGCTACCACACCGGTACAATAAAGATTACCTTGATGCACCACCTTGTGTATCTAATGTAGGCTGGACTCGTGTTTACACTACCTCAGGCTAGGCTCACACTCTCTGTGTCTGCTGTATCTCCTTCCTCCCAGTCTGTGCTCCCTTCGGTAAGTGGTCTAGAATGGGCTAGAGTACTCTGGTTCTTCCATGCAGTACTGGGGCGTCTACCTACTGTTGGCTAGCCTAGCGCAGACCCTCTCCAGAATTCCTGACCACGTTAACAGGCTATCCCTTTAGGCATCCTACCAACTAGCACTGCCTCAAGGTGACTAGGACAGCTATAGCCCCTCTCCAAACCCCCAACTCCTTTCAGGCCCCTAGGTCGTCCCTGCTAACTGACAACTCCATCAGCCCCCTGACTACCCCTAGGTCCGTCCCAACGCAGCACAAAGTGGCAGCAGACACTCTCCCTGTTTCCAAGTGACCTAGCAAAAGCCTGTCCTGTTGACAGGTATCTCAGCAGCGCCTCCAAATGTAACGGGTTTTCTGGCCTAGCCTGACCCACCCAATCTCACATTGGCCCCTGTGGTCTAACCAGTCCCCATTACAGTGTAGTGTCTGGTGGTGCACCAGTTGGCAACAGGACTCCCTTTAGGGAGATGGCCCCTGTGCCAGGTCCCTGGTCAAAGTCTTATGAGCTGTTTCCTCCCAAGTCTGCACTCAGACTTGCTCCTTCTCCAACCAACCAACTGAACTCTACTGATGATCTAGCAACAACTAACTTTTGAGCAGTGCTGTGCCTTATGTATCCTCTGGGGGCTGGCACAACTCTGACATCACTAATCATGGATTCAGAGCATGTGACCACTCCCATCCATACATAGGGCACCTCACCAGGGTGTGAGGGCAAACCTCCATAATTACTGCTGGCATGCCCATAATGTACCAGGCCTTACTGTCAGCAGGAGAGATGACTGTAATCCATTTTACAGCATGGTTACATTTATATATATATAAATATATATATATATATATATATATATATATATATATATATATATATATATATATATATATATATATATATATATGTAGCTCCCTTGCTAAAACCAGACCCTTTTAGCATGCAGGCTAGGGCAGCACTCTGAAAGTATAGGGGTTAAACTCCTTACACTTGGTCCTGTATGTGAGTTGGCTCCTAGCTAGGCTACAATGTTGCAGCTTTGTTTAGCCCAGAGACTTGGGAAGAAAAGGTTCACCCCCCAGGGTATATAAATTGGGGACCGCCCTTTAGGACGAGGTGTGTCCTGGGGTCCTGAGTGAAGTGAGGCCTGAGAAGGTGAGCTGGGTTAAGTGGGGCCCAGTTGTGCCAGTGTATAGCCCTCAGGGAAGTCAAGCAGAGCAGCCAAGTATATCATCAGGCAGGAGAATAAAGGGGAAGCCTTTCTCCTTGCACAGAGCATAGAGGTGGGAGATTCCTAACTGTGGGGTCCTGGAGCTAGGAGACCAAGAGCAGCTACCCTAACGTGGGATGGGGGTGAATGCCAGCCTCCATTTGGAAAGGGTAGTGTGAGGTGCTTTCTGATGACTTACAGGGAGCTAAAACCTGTCCTGATTGTTGCTGTTTGTTCATGCTGATCCTGCTGACAATAAACCTCAACCAATTTGCAAATTTCCTTGTAGTCTGTGGCAAGTTACCTGTCTACAAGTTCCTGCAATGGGTCTCCCCTGCCTCTGACAGAGCCCTTGCAGATGGAGGCTCTGCACCTTATTTGGTGAAAGAGAATATCTACCCTCCAAGCTCCCTGCCCTGCGGAGGCCCAGGCTCCTGGATATCTGCAGGTGAGCACCACTAACACCATATCCCCCTTCTATCTGCCTTAGCGTGGGGGGAAAGGGTGTTACATTTGGAGGCACTGCTGAGATGAGACTTGGGGACCTATGCACTAAAGGTTAATTTAAAAAATCGCGGGGCCATTTAAATCACCGTTTTTATGAGCGTTGCTTTCATGGTATTCAGAAAGCCTTGATTACCTGTCATAGCAAAATTCACAAAAAGGCCGATTAGCCGGTGATCTGATGAACGACCCACTGAAAAGGCCTTACCTGGCGAGTCGTATCTGCTGCAGAGAGCTGCTCTGAGAGAGCCGTCTCTCCCTGTGCAAATCTCGCCCGAAATGTATGTGTATAAATTTTAATTTTGTTAATAGTTTAGATGAGTAGAGGGTCTCCTGAGCTGAACCGCATTGGTTTCAGCTTCATGGACCCCCTTCTTCCCGAGATACAGGCCCCGTTATGGGGTGGTGGTATCTCCTACACATTTTATTCCCACGGTCACGTGACGCGGCAATTTAAATGCATAGGAGATACTGGCACCCCATAACGGGGCCTGTATCTCGGGAAGTAGGGGGTCCTGAGGCTATCCGCTATGGTAATGAAGTTTACTGTAAATGCATTTTTATTGCATAGGATTCATGCCAGGGGTCTCTGGTGCTAATATTAATGGATATCATTTTTTTCAAATCCCATCTCGCCGCTTCTCTGCAGGTTTCCAACACCTTCACGCCAACTTATTCTGGCGTGAGGATTTTGTGATAAAGTCATCATTCTAGAGTGGCGATAGGCGTTCATAGCCGAATCACTGCAACTAGAATTACGCGAGTTTATGAACATGCCGAAAAGCGGTGATAAGTGGCTTATCACCGCTGTCTCTGTGATTTTTTTTGAGCAATTTTTTGGGGGCGATTCAGTCTTTTATCAGTAGGGTGACCACCCGTCCCCATTTTGCCGGGACAGTCCCGGTTTTTCGAGAGCTGTCCCGGTTTCCTGTGTGTCCTGGAAATGTCCCGGTTTTTCCTCCATGTGTTCCAGTTTTTTTTTTAGCGTCGCCGGCGGTGCGCGAGTTATTAGCTGCGGTGCGCTGTGCGCGAGTCTGCGGCGGCGCGGAGGAGGAGACTGCAGCAGCCCGGCTGGTAAGTATTTTTTTTTAATGCCCCCCCCGGCAGTTTCCTACCTTGTTGGCCAATCCCCTGCGTCCCGGCATTAAGCCCCGCCCCCCGGCATCATCCTTCACCAAGGCCCGGCATGTGGGAATGGATGGAAGGAAGGGTGCCGTGGGGGGGGGGGGGGCGGGGCCAGGGTGCCTGGGGGCGGGGGGCAAGGCAGGGTGCCTGGGGGCGGGGTGCAGGACCAGCGTGCCTGGGGGGGGGCAGGACCAGCGTGCCTGGGGGCAGAGCTTCCGCTTCCTGCGGCAGAGCACACGTGGTATTTCTCTGCCCGCTCCTGGCTCCTCTGCACGGTGTCTCCTGCCCGCTGGGGTGATGTGAGGTGGGTTTTTGATCCGTTGCCTCCTGTACTGGCGCTCTCTTCCCCTACGGTCCCCTTGGTTCGGGAGATGGGCGCGGGGGCTGGCAGTGGTGGCTGCGCGGTATCCCCCCATTCTGCCCCGGGAACCCGTGGCTGCCCAGTGGGGGAGGAGAGGCGGCAGTTTGTACCTTTGCGTCCCGACGCTCCTATCCACCCC